>NW_027438270.1:380000-460789 GCF_000715075.1 Nicotiana tabacum | reverse complement strand
TTTCCATCCTTTAATATCTTTATCTAACAATTCACAATATATTCATATAGATATCAATTAATATAAATAAATCAAAGAATACAATTTACATAAGTAAGGCATGCTTTGAGTCCTAAACTACCCGGACTTTAGCATTAACAGTAGCTACGCACGGACTCTCGTCATCTCGTGCGTACGTAGCCCCCCACAATTAGCAACAATTATTTAATTTTAATCACCTATGAGGTAATTTCCCCCTCACAAGATTAGACAAGAGACTTACCTCGTCTTGCTCCAATTTAATCCATAATTTTGCCTTTTCCACGATTATCCAACTCTATCTGGCTCGAATCTAGCCAAAATAATTCGATACAATCACTAAAAAATTATAGAAAATAAAATCTATAAGGAAATACTACATTTTAAATAAAAATCCCGAAATTAATTAAAACTTCGCCCGCGGGGCCCACATCTCGGAATCCGGCAAAAGTTATGAAATCCGACAACCCATTCAATTACGAGTCCAACCATACCAGTTTTACTCAAATTCGACTCTGAATCGATACCGAAATCTCAAAAATTCATTTCTATGAGATTTCTAAAAAAATTTTCCAAATTTCAATCTCAAAACACTAATTTATGGTGAAAACAATGATATACTTGTATATGTAGACCAAATCCGAGTTAGAATCACTTACCCCAATGTTTTTCCCTTGAAAATCTGCCAAAAGTCGTCTCTGCTCAAGCTCAAGTTCGTCAAAAATGGCAAATGGGACGAATGCCCTCTTTTTATAAAACTGCCCAGCAGCCTTCGGAACTGGTCCTCGAACTGGGCCTCGATCGCGGCATCGAACATGTAGCTTCGATCAGGGCATAGAGGTTGTGCCTTCGATCAGGGCATCGAGGTTGGGCCTTCGATCAGGGCATCGAGCTTGGGTCTCGATCCTAGCCCTCGAGCCATACCTTCGATCATGCCCTCGAGCCTTGCCTTCGATCACAGGCTCGAGCCTGGACCTCGGTCATGGCCTCGATTAGGGTATCGAGGTTGGGCCTTCGATCATAGCCTCAATCATGGCATCGAGCTTGAGCCTTCGATTGTGACCCTCGATCTTGGGTCTCGATCCTGTCCCTCGAGCCTTGCCTTCGATCATGGCCCTCGAGCTGGACCTTCGATTATGGCCCTCGAGTTGGACCTTCGATCATGGCTTCGATGCACTAGCTCGAGCCTGTACCTCGTCAACCCTGGGCTCGATACCTGGGCTCGATATCCGGGCTCGATCACAGCCCAGAATGTCCAATATAAGAGGAAAAATTATAGCCGTTTTTTAACTCAAATTTTTGATCCGTTAACCATCTGAAACTCCCCCGAGGCCCTCGGGACCTCAACCAAATATATCAACAAGTCCTAAAACATCATACGAACTTAGTCGAACCTCTAAATCACATCAAACAACGCTAAAACCATGAATCATACCCCAATTCAAGCTTAATGAAACTAAGAGTTTTCAACTTCTACATTCAATGTCGGAACCTATTAAATCAACTCCGATTGACCTCAAATCTTACACACAAGTCATAAATTATATAACGGAGCTATAAAAATTTTCGGAACTGGATTCCGACTCCGGTATCAAAAAGTCAACTCATCGGTCAAACTTCCAAACTTAAGTTCTTGTTTTTAGCCATTTCATGCCTAATTTAACTACGGACTTCCAAATAAAATTTCGAACACGCTCCTAAGTCCAAAATCACCATACAGAGCTGTTGGAATCATCAAAATTCTATTGCAGGGTCGTTTTCATAAAAAGTTAACCGAAATCAAACTTAGCACTTTAAGGCCAACTTAAGGAACCAAGTGTTCCGGTTTCACTTCAAATCCCGAACCAACCATCCCCGCAATTCATAAATCATTACAAGAACCTACGGAAAGTGTTATTTTAGAGAACGGGGTTCTAAAAGTTAAAAATGACCGGTTGGGTCTTTACAGTCGACGATAGGACCGAGTTTGTCTTTTCCTTTTTGCAATTTTGTTGCTCCTGAATATCAAGTTGTTTCTCTTCTTCACCTTGTTTTCTTCCACTCATACGTAAAGTGTTAAGATCTTTCTTTGAAGATGACTGGAGCATAGATGTGTGCACATGTAATTTATTCATTCCTTGCTTTTGAATATGCTCCTCCAATTGAACTAACCTCTGTTTACTTTGTCCTCTTATTGCAATGTTTTGTGAAGTGTTCAGATCTTCACTAGAAGGGGATTGGATCATTGATTTGTATATAGGCAATTTACTCATTCCTAACTTTTGAACTGGCTCATCGGATTGAGTTAACCTCTGTCTTCTTTGTCCTTCTGTTGTTGTAGGCATATTATTCTTTCTTTTAACTCTAAGTGATGCCTGCTATTTCACAGCTTCATCCTTGTGATTACTTGCACGATTTTCTCTCTTAATCTGAAATTTCTTTGCCAATTCGGCACTTGATTGGTATTGGAAATCAAAACCTATATTCTTCATTGGACTTTCAGCTTTGTTTGGATTTGAAACTTGTTTCTTTAGAGCTGCTGCTTGATTCATCCTTCATACAAAGAAAAAATTATCTTAGTCCAACAACTAGTAGGAATACACAACACTATGCAGAAGATTTGAAAATACACAACTAGTAGGAATACACAACCAAGCTATCATGAAAATATACAAGGTTAAGACCTGATATTGGAGGCTATCCAAATGTCATAAATACCATAAATATTTAAGATTTGAAAAGATAAAGAAATAGAAGCTCAAAATATATTTATGTGTAGACACATCAAAGAACAAGATATCTTTTTTTAGTTGAGACAAGTACTGTTATTGAACATTATACATATGTAACTAAGTGATGATCACTAGTCTATTAAGGAAATATTTAAATACATCAATTTAATTAACTGAAAGAGTAACTAGAATCAGCAGGGAAAGGTTATGTTTTCTTTCCACTTAACCAATTGAAAAATGGAAATTGCTATGTCAAAGGAACATAGCTGTACAGTTACAAAAACAAATTGCCTATGCTCCCTAAATAGATAAACAGAGTTGCAGAGATACATGTTCAGTATTTATTTACTTCCTCAAATTTGTTAGCCAACAATTTTCTTTAGTTGAATGAGCACCACCTGATAACAATAGAAGAAATATGTATAACACATTTTTCAATACTCCAGTAATAAGATTAGTGACAAATTCAGAACTATAATTTCTACTTACTCACGTTCACTTCTCAGGATATTTAGTGCAAAACTAGAGGACTTAAACCTCTTTTCATATATGATGTAATACGGTTCCTCATGCTATGAAACTAAATTGAAGCACACTTAATAGTAACCAAATACTTTGGAAACCAAAAGTGACACTCTAAAATTATATAAGCAGGAAATATATAAGCATAAGGAAGAAACCATCAGCTAAAAATAATTAATATTAGAACATGACAAAATAGACAAGGAAACATCGGCAAGAAAATCATCCAATTGAGTCTAAAACAAGTATCTACTAATCTTTAATGTGCCTGTAGTCATTAATCAAGAAAGGGCTGAGCTATATTCTATTTGAATTATAATCAAACTCATAATGTATCCTCAGAATCAAACTCGTCGTCCTCCGATTCAAACTCATCCTCTGTTTCAAACTCGTCTTCTGATTCAATTTCAAGTTGTTCTGTAAGAAATCGTTCTGGAGGGACATCAATGATGGTTGCTCGTAAATCATTCCTTACCAAGACAACTTCACCATTATCATCCGGCATAGATGGGCCTGCCAAATGTTCAGAAGACTCATTTTCATAACAGTGTATGGCATTAGATTCAATTTGGTCACTTATGCTAAACAAGTCTCTCGGGTCAGTCTTCATAACAAAATGTTTATCTTAATCATATGGATCTTGCACATAAAAGCATTGGTATGCTTGATATGCTAGAATAAGAGGCTCTTCCTGATAGCATTTCTTGTTGAAGAAGACATAGGTAAAGCCATAAATATCTTCTTCAACCTCATACCAGTCGCACTTAAACAACACAACCTTAAAATGGCCATAATAGTCTAACTCAGCTATATCAATTATTCTGCCATAATAAGTCAAATTCACATCAACTGGATTATTATCCTTTGAGCTTGCAAAGCTTGTCGTTAGGGCAACTAATGTAACACTACTATTTTGTGTTTTACGCCTTGCATCACGCTGCCTCGTATGAAATCTATATCCATTAATGAGATACCCAGAATATCTTTTGGCAATTGAATTTGGTCTTATGGATAATTGTTTTATCAGATCGGACACATCCTCATTCAATACACGAGTTTCAAACCATTGAGAGAAGTTTTGACTATGATTCTTAGCCTTTCTCCATATAGATCCTCGCCTCTGATTATTAACCTCCACCTCATGTTCTTTACAGAACAATAATTTTAGTTTGTTAGAAAAAAGATAAATAATTTTTTTTAAGGATTATCTACATAAAATAATATACTACAAGTGAATAAAATTATCCGATATATTCTTGAACTTCATCACAATTGTTCAATACGTATGCATGTGCCTGACATAGTGACCTGCCATCTAAAACAATTGGATCACTCTTTTTGGCTCCTAAAGGGCAGCCTCTTTTAGGGATCAAACTGAAAGTTTGTGTATCACAACCACAGTCATCATTATTTCGGGGTCTTCTATTAAATCTGGTTTGCACACCGCATGTAAGTATCTAGAGCACAAAGTCAAACACTCTTCAACCAAGTATACTTCAGCAATAGATCCTTCTGGATAATTTTTGTTACGAACATATGATTTTAACGTGCACATATATCTTTCAGGAGGATACTGTCCCGATCCAAATTAACCCTCCGTAAGGTGTCGTGATGCCACCTAGTTTTTACGAATAGGTAAGCCTAATATTACAAAAAATGTAAATAAAACACAACATCTTAAAGATAAATAATTTATTGTGAATAGCCAAAAGTAGTACCACTCGCCATATACAAAATAATTTCCTAAGACCCGGAATATCACTAAGTCACAAGCTGTTATAATCTACGTAGCTCTATACAAAAGTCTGAAGATAATAAAGAAATTCTCTAGGCGAGGGAGTAGAAGGGGACTCCGAAGATCTGCGGACGCAAGCAGTAGTACCTTGAAGTCTCCTAGAGTCAGCAGCACGCACTAACCTCGAGGCTGATAGCTCGCACCTGGATCTGCATACGAAAACATATGCAGGGAAGGGCATGAGTACACCACAATGTTACCTAGTAAGTGCCAAGCCTAACCTCGGTCGAGTAGTGACGAGGTCGGGTCAAGGCCCTACCGGAGTAAATATAATAAATTAAATAGTAAAAGATATAAGTAAAGTTTACTGTAACACAATTAAATAAATTCTCGAAAATATAACAGTTAAGGGAGTTCTCGGCTCAGAACAAGGTAGAGACAAATGGGGAATCTCCTGGGATACCGTCCCGTAGTTCCGAATGAATATGCAGTACAGGGGGATCTGCCGGAATACGTCTGTAGTCCCAAAGTAAATATGTAGTGTTGGGGGCTCTCCCGAAATACGTCCGTAGTCCCAAAATAAATATGCAAGACAGGAGAATTTCCCGGAATACATCCGTAGTCCCAATTTAAATATGCAACGCAAGATGAAATGGCAGGTATGGCATCGAGTTATACAGTTTATACTGAACACAGATAAGGAAAGTAGCGACTTAACTAAGCATGGCGCACAGAATGTGAAGTAGGCAGTTAAAACACGTAAGCATGCTTCTCTAGTCTAAGTTTAACAATTAAACGTATTAGTGCAATTTAATGAGGAAAAACAGTTTATGATTTAGAAAGGAAGAATGGGATTTTTGCAATAATAGCCCGTGTACGTACTCGTCACCTCACGTACACGGCGCTCACACATCAATTAATATAAAATATCCTAAGGGAAAAGTCCCCAACACAAGGTTAGGCAAGTTACTTACCTCGAACTGATCAAATCAACTCGATATCACGTTCTTGCCACGAGTATCCGACTCCAAATGGCCCGAATCTATTCAAATTAATTGCATAATGTAAATATAACTACAAGTAACTAATTTAACTAATTAATTCGAAGCTAAAGCGTGAAATTAGGGAAAATACCCAAAAGGTCTCCCCGGGCCCACGTCTCGGGATCGGGTAAAAATTACAAATTGTGAACACTCATTCACTCACGAGTCTAACCATATCAAATTTACTAAAATTCGACACCAAATGGTCCTCCAAATCCACAGATCAAACTTCCAAATCAATAACCTCCAACTTTCAATTTCCACCTTAAATACAAGTTACTTGATAAAAAATAAGCACAAGTTACTTACCTCAAGAAATGCCTCGAAATGCTCTAAAAATGCACCCTAAACGTAGTTTGCAAAGTCAAAAATGACACAAATCGCTAAGCTCTTCGGTTTTAACCACTGCCCAGGTATTTCTGCACCTGCGGAATCTGGGCTCGCACCTGTGGGTGCGCTTGTGCGGAAAAAGTGCGCATCTGCGCAATACACCTTCCCCCCTGCCTTCACACCTGCGACGAAAGGGCCGCACCTGCGGGTCTGCGGAAATTCCTTCCGCTTCTGCGTAACTTGCACACCTGCGAACAGTCTTGCGCAGGCGTCGCAGATGCGGCCTTTTCCCACGCACCTGCAACCCCTTACCAATCCACCCAACTCCGCTTCTGCACCAATTTTCTCGCACCTACGGGCAGCCTTGCGCAGGTGCGATTATAGCAGAACCAGCAAAAGCACAAGGTTTTTCCTAAGTCCAAATTCATTCCGTTAAGCATCCGAAACACACCCGAGGCCCCCAGGACCTCAACCAATCCTAAAACACCATACGAACTTAGACGAGCCTTCAAACCACATCGAACAATACCAAAATCATGAATTAAGCACGGATTCAAGCCTAAGCATTTAAAATTTTCCAAATTCTACAACGACACCGAACCACATCAAATCTAGTCCGAATGACCTCAAATTTTACATACAGGTCACAAATGACATTACGAACCTACAGCCACTTTCAGAATTCCATTCCGAGCTGATATCAAAATTTTCACTATCGGCCGAAATCACCGAAAAACTAACTTTCACCAATTCAAGCCTAAATCTACTACATGCCACCAAAACACATTCCGGACACGCTCCTAACCCCAAAATCTCTCAACGAAGCTAACGGAGTCGACGAAATTCCATTCCAGATCCGTCTTCACACAGTTCCGACTACGGTTCAAATTCTAAGGCTTAAACTCACAACTAGGGACTAAGTGTCCCAAAACTCTCTGAATTCCATATCCAATCAATCCGGCAAGTCCCAATAGCGGAAACAAACGTGGGGAAATAATTATTAGGGGATTAGGGCTCTAATTCTCAAAACGACCGGGCAAGTCGTTACATCCTCCCCCTCTTAAAACAATCGTTCATCCTCGAACGAGTATAAAGACATACATGGGACTGTGAAAAGGTGAGGGTACTGGCTGCGCATATCCTGCACGGTCTCCCAAGTCGCCTCCTCGACCGACTAACCTCTCCACTGGACCTTTATTGAAGCAATATTCTTTGACCTGAGCTTTCTGACCTGCCTGTCCAAAATGGCTACTGGCTCCTCAACATAAGATATATCTTTTTCCAGCTGGACTGAGCTGAAATCCAATACATGAGTCGGATCACCGTGATACTTCTGGAGCATAGATACGTGGAATACCGGGTGAACTCCTGCTAGGCTGGGAGGCAAGGCAAGCTCATAAGCAACCTCCCCAACTCGCCGCAATATCTCAAAAGGACCAATGAACCTCGGGCTCAGCTTTCCCTTCTTCCCGAACCTGATGACGCCCTTCATAGGCGATACCCGAAGCAAGACCCGCTCACCAATAATAAATGCCAAGTCAGGAACCTTCTGGTCCGCATAACTCTTTTGCCTGGACTAGGCTGTGCGAAGTCTCTCCTGAATCACCTTCACCTTATCCAGGGGATCCTGGACCAAATCTTTACCCAATAATCGGGCTTCACCCAGCTCAAACCATCCCACTGGGGACTGGCACCGCTTACCATACAAAGTCTCATACGGTGCCATCTGAATGCTGAACTGGTAACTGTTGTTGTAAGCAAACTCTGCAAGTGGCAAGTATTGGTCCCATGACCCTACGAACTCCATCACACAGCCACGGAGCATATCCTCAAGAATCTGAATCGTGCGCTCGGACTGCCCATCCGTCTGAAGGTGAAAGGTTATGCTCAACTCCACCCTAATACCCAACTCATGCTGTACGGCTCTCCAAAATTGTGATGTGAACTATGAACCTTTGTCTGAAATGATGTATAGTGGAATACCATGAAGGCGGACAATCTCTCTGATATAAATCTCAGCCAATCTCTCAGAAGAATAAGTGGTCAACACTGGAATAAAATAATCTGACTTGGTCAGCCGATCCACGATCACCCAAATAGCATTGAACTTTCTCAAAGTCCGTGGAAGTCCAACTACAAAGTCCATGGTGATCCACTCCCACTTCCACTCTAGGATCTCTAACCTCTGAAGTAATCCACTCGGCCTCTGGTGCTCATATTTGACCTACTGCAGTTGAAACACTTGGCCACAAACCCAACTATATCTTTCTTCATCCTCCTCCACCAGTAGTACTGTCTCAAATCCCGGCACATCTTCGCGGCACCGGGATGAATGAAGTACCGCGAGCTGTGGGCCTCCTCGAGAATCAACTCTCGAAGCCCATATACATTGGGCACACAGATCTGGCCCTGCATCCTCATCACACCGTCATCACCAATAGTCACATCTCTGGCATCGCCTCGCCGGACCCTATCCTGAAGAACTAGAAGATAAGGATCATCATACTGGCGCTCGCTGATACGGTCATAAAGAGAAGGCCGAGCAACCACACAAGCTAATACCCGACTAGGCTCTGAAATATCCAACCTCACAAACTGACTGGCTAAGGCGTGAACATCTAAAGCTAAGGGCCTCTCAGCTGCCGAAAGATATGCCAAACTCCCCAAACTCTCTGCCCGGCGACTCAAGGCGTCGGCCACTACATTGGCCTTCCCCGGGTGGTATAATATAGTGATATCATAGTCTTTAAGTAGCTCCAACCTCCTCCGCTTTCACAAATTAAGGTCCTTCTACCTGAACAAGTGCTTCAAACTCCGTTGATCAGTGTAAAACTCATAGGGAACACCGTACAAATAATGACGCCAGATGTTCAGGGCGTGAACAATAGCTGCTAACTCGAGATCATGAACCGGATAATTCTTCTCATGCACCTTCAACTGCCAAGATGCATAGGCAATCACCCTGCCATCCTGCATCAATACCGCTCCAAGGCCAATCCTCGAGAAATCACAATAGACAGTGTAGGACCCCGAACCTGTAGGCAATACTAATACTGGGGCTGTAGTCAAAGCTGACTTGAGCTTCTAAAAGCTCTCCTCACAGTCCTCGGTCCACTTGAACGGAGCACCCTTCTAGGTCAATCTGGTCATAGGTGCCACAATAGATGAAAATCTCTCCACAAAGCGACGGTAATACCTCGCAAAACCAAGGAAATTGCGGATCTCTGTAGCTGATGACGGTCTAGACCAACTTTGCACTGCCTCCACCTTCTTCGGATCTACCTTGATCCTATCACAAGACACTATGTGTCCCAATAATACTACTGAATCAAGCCAGAATTCACACTTAGAAAATTTTGCATACAATTTCTTCTCCCTCAAAGTCTGAAGCACGTTCCTCATGTGCTTCTCATGATCTTCCCGAGACTGGGAATATACCAGGATGTCGTCAATAAATACAATGACGAAGGAATAAAGATAAGGCTAGAACATACTATGCATCAAATGCATAAAGGCTGCTGGAGCATTAGTCAGCCCAAATGACATGACAAGAAACTCATAGTGACCATATCTGGTCCTAAAAGTAGTCTTCGGGATAACCGACTCCTGAATCTTCAACTGATGATAACCTGAACGTAAGTCAATCTTGGAAAACACTCTGGCACCCTATAACTGATCAAATAAGTCATCAATACGAGGTAGTGGATACTTGTTCTTCACTGTAACCGTGTTCAACAGCCGATAATCAATACACATACGCATAGAACCATCCTTCTTCACAAATAAGACCGGAGCACCCCAAGGTGATACACTGGGCATGATGAAACCCTTATCAAGCAACTCCTGCAACTGCTCCTTCAACACCTTCAACTCAGGAGGAGCCATACGGTAGGGAGGAATAGAAGTGGGCTTAGTGCCCGACAACAAAATCAATGCCAAAATCAATATCTCTGTCGGGCGGCATGCCCGGAAGATCAGCTGGAAACACATCTGGAAAGTCCCTCACTACTGGAACTAACTCGACTGTAGGGGTATCAATACTGACATCTCTCACATAGGCCAAATACGCATCACACCCCTTCTCAACCATTCGTTGAGCCTTAAGAAATGAAATGACCCTGCGGGAAGTATACTCTAAGGTACCTCTCCACTCTAATCTCGGCAAGCCTGGCATAGCCAGCATCACGGTCTTAGCGTGACAATCAAGAATAGCATAATGAGGTGACAACCAGTCCATGCCCAAGATAACATTAAAATCTACCATACTGAGTAATAACAAATTGGCTCTTGTCTCAATACCACTAAGAGCAATCAAACACGACCGATATACGCAGTCCACAACGATAGAATCTCCCACGGGAGTAGATACATAAATAGAGGACCTCAAAGAATCCCGAGATATCCCAAAATGTGGAGCAAAATAAGAAGACATATATGAATACGTAGAGCCTGGTTCAAATAATACTGATGTATCCCTATGACAGACAGGGACGATACCTATGATGATTGAATCTTATGCGACGACCTCTGAATGGGCTGGAAGGGAATAACACCTGGCCTGGCCTCCCCCTCTATGGTGACCTCGACCTTTACCTCGAGCTGGCTGAGGAGGTGGGGTGGCAGTTGGTGCTGGGAGAATGGCCGGAGGACCCGCTGGAGCACGTGGAGGCTGATAAGTCTGTGGAGTTGCACCCCTCCTAGATCTGGGGCAATCTCTAACCAGGTGACGAGTGTCACCACACTCAATACAACCTCTTGGAGGATGCGATGGCTGAGACTGACTCGGACCTTGCCTGCTGGACTGGACGGTAATAGCACCTCGAGTAGGAGGCATACTGGATACTGGCGGTACATAAAATGGCTCCTGAGGTCTAGGAGGAGCTGGAACACCGTTGACTGTTGGAAGAGCTGAATGAACATGGCGACTCACAAAACCCCAATCATAGCGTGCTACTGGTGCACGAACTCCTGAATAATGACCAGTCTCTCGAGACTTCTTGGCCTCTCTCTCCTCTCTGTCTCGGGAAAACATGCCCTCCACTCTCCTGGCAATGCTCATTTCCTGCTGACAAGTGATGTCCATCTCCAACTCCCTGGCCATGCTTGTCCGAACACTGGGGTGGAGTCCCTTAATGAAACGACGAACCCTCTATCTGACTGTAGCAACCAGAGCCGGTGCATGGCAACCTAACTAACTCAAATGGACTGCATACTCAGACACAATCATAGCGCCCTCACGCAATTGCTCAAACTCTGCGCGCCAAGCATCCCTGAGGCTTTGAGGAACATACTCACGGAAGAACATCTCTGAAAACTGAGTCCAAGTGAGTGAGGCTGCCTCATCCGGACTACTCATCTCATAGGCACGCCACCACTGATATGCTACTCCCCTTAGCTGAAAAGCGGTGAAAGAAACCCCACTCGTTTCCACAATTTACATAGCGGGGAGAATACGATGACACTCCTCAAGAAAACCCAGAGCAAAATCTGAAGCTAGTCCGCTGAAAGTAGGTGGGTGGTACTTCTTGTACCTCTCAAGTCTGAGCTACTCTGCCTCAGAAACAGCTACCCTAATCTCATGCTGAACCGGAGCCACTAGGGGCATAGGAATATACTCAGGGGCCTGATCAACCTAGACCCTCTGCTCAGGAGTGCGAGCTGCGGGAGTCTGTGCCCCTCCCCCGGCCTGAGATGTAACGGGAGCTATCGAAAATAGTCCAGCCTGAGCGAGAGTGCTGAACATGCTCAAGAACTAAGCTAAAGTCTCCTGGAGGGCTGGAGTAGCAATAGGGATCTCCGGTGCTGGCCCTCCAGCTAGAGCTGCTGGGGGCTCCTCTGACGCAGCTCTTCCAGGTGCTCGAGCTGCACTGCGTGGTCGTCCTCTACCCCGACCCCGGCCTCTGGCGGCTCTGGCAGGGGGCTCGGGTGCCTGATCGTTGGTCCTTCCAGTACGGGTCCTCATCATCTGTGAGAAAGAATAGAATAGAATCTTAGAATTGTTGGTGTCAATAACTCGCACGACAAGAAAATCAAAGAAATATGATTGTTCTTAACAGTTACATAGACTCCCGAAGATAAGTACGGACGTCTCCGCACCGATCCGCGAGACTCTAATAAACCGGCTTGTGACTCGCGACTCCTATGAACCTAGTGCTCTGATACCAACTTGTCACGACCCAAATTAACCCTCCGTAAGGTGTCGTGATAGCATCTAGTCTTTATGACTAGGTCTAGCCTAATATTACGAAAAATGTAAAGAAAACACAACATCTTAAAGATAAATAGCATATTGTGAATAGCCAAAAGTAGTACCACTCGGCATGTACAAAATAATTTTCCAAGACCCGGAATATCACTATGTCACAAGCTGCTATTGGTAGTTTACAGATATGTATAATGTAGTCTTGTCCCACATTGGAAGAGGAGTAATATCTCCTTGTAGTGTATAACTATAAATAGGGACCTCTTGTATTGTATTTATTATCCAATATCAATAACATATTTTCTCCCGTGCTTTCTCACATGGTATCAGAGAATTAGTGAGAAAAGATCGTTGCGCATCATTCCAGTGTTAACGGGAAGAAAGAACTTAGTCATCGTCCAATTTTTTCCGGTGACCTAAGGCTTGTCTAAGTGAAAGTCATTTTTTGTCGGTGTTGTGCTAAAACCAACACCACCACGAGGTAGATCACCCTCCGACTACCAACCCCTAAAATTGTATCCGGCAGAAAAGTCGCCACACTCCTCCACGCGCCGGCAACAACTTTTCCGGAGAGGGTTCCGACCATTTTTTCGCGAAGCTTCTTCAGGACAGTGTGCTCTCAAAATTCCTAGCCTACCTATCTAATATAAATCAAATTCCGGCCACTTTTATATTTTTCCGGCGTGAAAAGTGACCTTTTCGGCCATTGTTTGAAAATATTTCTCCAGGATAGCTTGCTCGCAAAGGAATTCCGAGTCTATCCATCTTGGTTACGACAAATTCTGACACCTTTGGAATTTTCCGGCGTGAACAGTGTTTCCGGCGCAGAACAGTGTTCTGTTTTCTTGCTGTAAATAGTGTTTTTCAAGCTATTTCTTAAGTTTTCTCATAGGAGTTACTTATTTTCACTATTTCAAGTTAACCCTACTACAACAATTTGTAGCGACATGGGAACCGATGCTTTGAATAGTCAGATGGTTTCTTTAGCAGAGTATATTGAGTTCCTTTATTATAAAGCATGTAAGCAGACATCTTCTGAGATAGCTTCTATTGTTCAAACAGGTAATAGCATGACTTGTTTCTCCCAATCTTCGTCCTCTGAGTCTTAGGTCATTGATTCAGGTGCATCAGATCATATTTCTGGTAATAAATCTCTTTTCACTACTATTTAGTATTCTCAATCTCTTTCAAAAGTCACAATGGTCAATGGGTCTCAAACCATGGTAACTGCAATAGGTCAAACAAGTCCACTTCCTTCCTTACCTTTAGATTCAGTCCTTTATGTTCCCAATAGTCCTTTTAATCTCATAGATGTTAGTCACTTAGCCAAATCACTTAAATGCGTTGTTTTATTTCTTGATGACAATGTTTTTATACAGTAACGCAGTACGGGGCGGATCATTGATAGCGGGTGTGAATCAAACAGACTTTATTACCTTATCCTTGCTAAATCACATGGACTCACATTTTGTCTTCCTTCTACAACTTGTCCTGTTACTGATTCACTGGATTTATTATATAAACGGTTGGACATCCAAGTTTGTCAAAACTTTAGAAAATGGTATCTGGTTTATCTTACTTGTTAGCTCTAGAGTGTGAGTCATGTCAGCTCGGTAAGCATACTCGCTCCCATTTCCCTCGGCGTCTTGATAATCGAACAGAGTCTCCTTTTACTTTAGTCCATTAAGATGGTTGGGGTCCTAGTCGGGTCAGTTCTACCTTGGGATTCCACTACTTTGTCAGTTTCATTGATGATTATTCCAGGTGCACTTGGATATTTTTTTATAAAAAATCGATCTGAGCTATTTTCTATTTTCCAGACCTTCCACGCTGAAATGCAAAATAAATTTGGGGTTTCTATTCACACATTTCGTAGTGATAATGCCTGAGAGTATTTGTCTTCCACATTTCAGCAGTTTATGAAATCTCATGGGATTATTCATCAAACATCTTGTCCGTACACATCTCAACAAAATGGGGTAGCTGAAAGAAAGAATAGACATCTTATTAAAACTGCTCGTACCCTACTCATACAATCTCATGCTCCGTTGCGTTTTTGGGGGGATGCAGTTCTTACATCTCTCTATCTTATTAATCGTATGCCATCTTCAGCTATCCAGAACCAAGTTCCATTCTTTGTCATGTTTCCCCACTTACCTTTGTTCTCTCTTCCACCCCGTATCTTTGGAAGCACTTGTTTTGTCCATAACCTTACTCCAGGAACAGATAAGTTAGCTCCTCGTGCTCTTAAGTGCGTATTTCTTGGTTTCTCGAGAACACAGAAGGGGTATCGATGCTACTCTCCTGACCTCCAATGGTACCTTATGTCCGTTGATGTTACCTTCTTTAAAACCCAATCATACTTCACAGGTTCAGGTCATCACTTAGATATTTTTGAGGTACTACCGGTTTAATCTTTTGGAGATTCAGTCACTCCAGCTCCACCACCTACAACTCCAGTTGTAGCTCCACCACCTATAGCTCCAGTTGTAGCTCTACCACCTATAGTTCAAGTTCCACCACCTACAGCTCCGGTTGTAGCTCCACCACCTATAGCTCCAGTTCCTCCACATAATCCAGTTCAACCTTCTGCATCTCCACCACTCTTGAATTATCATTGTCGTCCACATCCAGCATCAGGCCCAGGTGATTCACACCCCGCATCAGATTCTGCACCTACTACGAACTTGTCTCCTCATAGTCAACCAATTGCACTCCGCAAAGGTGTATGATCCACACTTAATCCTAATCCCCACTATGTCGGTTTAAGTTATCATTGTTTGTTGTCACCTCATTATGTTTTTATATCTTCTTTGTCCACTATTTCTATCCCTAAGTCTACAGGTGAGGCACTATCTCATCCAGGATGGCGACATGCTATGATTGACGAGATGTTTGCTTTACATGCGAGTGAAACTTGGGAGCTTGTTCCTCTTCCTGCAGGTAAGTCTACTGTTGGTTGTCGTTGGATTTATACAGTCAAAATTGGCCCGGATGGCCAGATTGATTGGCTTAAGGCTCGTCTTGTTGCAAAAGGATATACTCATATTTTTGGGCTTGATTATAGTGATACTTTCTCTCCCATGGCTAAAGTAGAATATGTTCGTCTCTTTTTGTCCATGGCTGTTGTATGTCATTGGCCTCTTTATCAGTTAGACATTAAGAATGCGTTTCTCCACGGTGATCTTGAGGAAGAAGTTTATATGGAGCAACCACCTGGTTTTGTTGCTCAGAGGGAGTTTAACGGTTGTGTGTGCAGATTGCGCAGGTCACTATATGGTTTGAAACAGTCCCCTCGAGCTTGGTTTGGTAAGTTCAGCACAATTATTCAGGAGTTCGGCATGACTCATAGTGAGGCTGATCACTCTATGTTTTATCGGCATTCTGCTCCTAATCTGTGTATTTATCTAGTGGTTTATGTTGATGATATTGTTATTACTGGTAATGATCAGGATGATATTACTAATCTGAATCAACATCTCTTTCAGTACTTCCAGACTAAGGATCTAGGCAGATTGAAGTATTTTCTAGGTATTGAGGTCGCTCAGTCTAGCTCAGGTATTGTTATTTCACAGCGGAAGTATGCCTTAGACATTCTTGAGGAGACTGGAATGATGGGTTATAGACATATTGACTCTCCTATGGATCCGAATGCTAAGCTTTTGCCTTGACAGGGGGAGCCTCTAAGAGACCCTACGAGATATAGGAGGTTGGTTGGCAAATTGAATTACCTCACAATGACTAGACCTGACATTTCTTTTCCGGTGAGTGTTGTAAGTCAGTGATGGATTTTCCCTGTGATAGTCACTGGGATGCAGTTGTTTGTATTCTTCGGTATATAAAGTCAGCTCCAGGCAAAGGATTACTATTCGAGGATCAATGCCACGAGCAGATTGTTGGGTACACAGATGCTGATTGGGCAGGATCACCTTTTGTTAGACGTTCTACGTCTGGATATTGTGTTCTAGTAGGAGGTAATTTGGTCTCGTGGAAGAGCAAGAAATAGAATATAGTTGCTCGATCTAGCACCAAAGCCGAATATCGGGCCATGGCTATGGCGACGTGTGAGTTAGTTTGGGTGAAGCAGTTGCTCAGGGAGTTAAAGTTCGGAGAAATCAGCAAGATGGAACGAGTGTGTGATAACCAAGCTACTCTTCATATTGCGTCAAATCCAGTGTTCCATGAGAGGACTAAACACATTGAGATCGACTGTCACTTTGTCAGAGAAAAAATACTTTCAGGAGATATTGTTACAAAGTTTGTAAAGTCGAATAATCAACTAGCAGATATTTTTACTAAGTCACTTACTGATTCTCGTATTAGTTATATGTGTAACAATCTCGGTACATATGATGTGTATGCACCGGCTTGAGGGGGAGTGTTAGTTTACAGATATGTATAGTGTAGTCTTGTCCCACATTGGAAGATGAGTAATATCTCCTTGTAGTATATATCTATAAATAAGGACCTCTTGTATTGTATTTATTATCCAATATCAATATCTTATTTTCTCCCGTGCTTTCTCACAGCTATAATCTATGTAGCTCTATACAAAAGTCTGAAGATAATAAAGAAAGTCTATAGGAGAGGGAGTAGAAGGGGACTCCGAAGATCTGCGGATGCAAGTAGTAGTACCTTGAAGTCTCCTAGAATCAGCAGCAAGCACTAACCCCGAGGTTGATAGCTCGCATCTGGATCTGCACACGAAAACATGTGCAGGGAAGGGCATGAGTACACCACAATGGTACCCAGTAAGTGCCAAGCCTAACCTCGGTCGAGTAGTGACGAGGTCGGGTCAAGGCCCTACCGGAGTAAATATAATAAATTAAACAATAAAAGATATAAGTAAAGTTGACGGTAACACAGTTAAAGAAATTCTAGAAAATATAACAGTTAAGGGAGTTCTCAACTCAGAACAAGAAAGACACAAATGGGGAATCTCCCGGGATACCGTCTCGTAGTTCTGAATGAATATGCAGTACAGGGGGATCTCCCGGAATACGTCTGTAGTCCCAAAGTAAATATGCAGTGCTGGGGGATCTCCCGGAATACGTCCGTAGTCTCAAAGTAAATATGCAGTGCTGGGGGATCTCCCGAAATACGTCCGTAGTCCCAAAATAAATATGCAAGACAGGGGGATCTCCCGGAATACGTCCGTAGTCCCAATTTAAATATGCAACGCAAGATGAAATGGCAGGTATGGCATCGAGTTATATAGTTTATACTGAACACAGATAAGGAAAGTATGGACTTAACTATGCATGGCGCACAGAATGTCAAGTAGGCAGTTAAAACACGTAAGCATTCTTCTCTAGTCTAAGTTTAACAATTAAACGTATTAGTGAAATTTAATAAAGAAAAATAGTTTATGATTTAAAAAGGAAAAACGTGATTTTTGCAATAATAGCCCTTGTACGTACTCATCACCTCACGTACACGGCGCCCACACATTAATTAATATAAAACATCCTAAGGGGAAAGTCCCCAACAAAAGGTTAGGCAAGCCACTTACCTCGAACCACTCAAATCAACTCGATATCACATTCTTGCCACGAGTATCCGACTCCAAATGGCCCAAATCTATTCAAATTAATTGCATAATGTATATATAACTACAAGTAACTAATTTAACTAATTAATTCGAAGCTAAAGCGTGAAATTAGGAAAAATGCCCAAAAGGTCTCCCCGGGCCCACGTCTCAGAATCGGGTAGAAATTACAAATTTTGAACACCCATTCACTCACGAGTCTAACCATATCAACTTTACTAAAATTCGACACCAAATGGTACTCAAAATCCACATATCAAACTTCCAAATTCCTAGCCTCCAACTTCCAATTTTCACCTTAAATACACACTAACTAGGTGAGAAAATACATGGAAAAGCAAGATTATTGATCAAAAATATACACAAGGGACGTACCTCAAGAAATGGCTCGAAAAGTCTCTCAAACATCGCCCTAAGCCGAGTTTGCAAAGTCAAAAATGACAAAAATCGCGAAGCCCTTCGATTTTAACCACTGCCCAGGTATTTCCACACCTGCGGAATTTGGGCTCGCACCTGCGGGTGCACTTGTTCTGAAAAAGTGCGCATCTGCGCAATTCACTTGCCCCATCTGCCTTCGCACCTGTGACGAAAGGGCCGCACATGCACGTGCGCGCCTGCGGAAATCCCTTCCGCTTCTGCGTAACTTGCGAACAGTCTTGCGTATTTGCGGGCATCGCAGATGCAGCCTTTTCCCACGCACCTGTGACCCCTGACCAATCCACCCAACTCCGCTTCTACACCAATTTTCTCTCACCTGCGGGCTCGCACTTGCGGGCAGCCTTGCGCAGGTGCGATTACAGCAGAACCAACAAAAGCACTAGATTTTTCCGAAGTCCAAATTCATTTCATTAAGCATCCGAAACACACCCGAGGCCCCCAGGACCTCAACCAAACATACCTACCAATCCTAAAACACCATAAAAACTTAGTCGAGCCTTCAAACCACATCGAACAATACGAAAATCATGAATTAAACACGGATTCAAGCCTAAGAATTTAAAATTTTCCAAATTCTACAACGACGCCAAATCACAAAAAATCTAGTCCGAATGACCTCAACTTTTACACACAGGTGACAAATGACATTACGAACCTACAGCCACTTTCGGAATTCCATTCCGAGCTCGATATCAAAATTTCCACTATCGGCCGAAATCGCCGAAAAACTAACTTTCGCCAATTCAAGCCTAAATCTACTACATGCCTCCAAAATATATTTCGGACACGCTCCTAACCCCAAAATTATTCAACGGAGCTAACGGAGTGGACGAAATTTTATTCCGGATCCATCTTTACACAGTTCCGACTACGGTCTAAATTCTAAGGCTTAAACTCACAACTAGGGACTAAGTGTCCCAGAACTCTCTGAATTCCATAACCAATCACTCCGGCAAGTCCCAATAGCGGAAACAAATGTGGGGAAACAGTTATTAGGGGATCGAGGTTCTAATTCTCAAAATGACCGGTCGGGTCGTTACAGATACATCCATCGATTCTGAATGGGACCTCCTAGTCTTACTTCGTTTGCCAAATGAACATGCAAATGAATCATTATATCAAAAAAAGTTGGAGGAAAAATTTGCTCCAATTGATTCACTGTTTCTATGATCTCTATCTCCAAACAATCTAGCTCTTCCAATGTGATAACGTTTTGACATAAACGGCAGAAGAAGGAACTTGATCAGGTAGTATGCTTTTAATTGGCATTGGCAACAAGTAATGTAACATGAAATGGGCATCATGCATCTTATAACCAGATAATTTTCTTTTGTCTAGTTGCACACACCTAGATATATAGGAAGCACTACCATCAGGTAGCTTTGTTGTCTTTAGAACACCACAAAAAACTGATTTCTCTCCATTAGCCATTGAGAAGCACACTTTTGCATACTTTGTTCTCTTGCCATCCTTTGTATCTTTTGGTTGAAGGTTCTTTCTAATGCCCATCTCTTTTAGATCATAACGAGCATTTGCATGATCTTTTGTCTTACCAGGAATATCCAAAAGAGTTCCAATTACATTATCAACCATGTTTTTCTCTATGTGCATTACGTCAAGATTGTGACGTAATGAATTGTGCTGCCAATAAGGTAATTCGAAAGAAATTGACTTTTTCTTCCATGGGCCATCATTTGTTCTCTTCTGTTTTTCTCAAAGACATTGTTAATATTTTGTAAGTCATTAAGTACATCAGTTCCCTTTAACAAAGGCGGAGCAAGCCTAAATTCTGTTTTCCCATTGAAAGACCTTTTGTTGGATCTCCATGGATGATCCATTGGTAGAAAAATACGATGATCCATATAACACATTTTTCGACTATGTTTAAGATAGAGAGAATTAGTGCCATAGTTACAACAAGGGCAAGCCAAACTTCCCTTTTGTACTCCAACCAGATAACATAGCATACGCATGGAATTCACTGATTTTCCATAAAAGAGCTGCTCGCATTTGAAAAGTTTGATTTCTTGAAGCATCATATGTTTCCACCCTAGACTCGCACAACACATTTAACTCCTCTATCAATGGTTGTAAATAAATGTCAATGTTATTTCCAGGTATACAATATTCTGGCTTCATGCACATCCAAGGAGGCAAGTTATACAACATTAAGATAACTGGCCATGTGCTATGGGATATGCTCATGGTTCGAAATGGATTGAACCCATCACTTGCCAAGCCAAGTCTCAAATTGCGAGAATTTCCTGCAAAATTTGGATAAAAGCTATCAAAGTCTTTCCATGCTTGGCCATCAGCAAGATGCCTTAACTTTCCATCTTTAGAACGCTCCTCGTCATGCCACCTTAATGTATCCGCTGTCTTTGAGCACATGAATAACCTATTGAGTCTAGGAATTAATTGAAAGTGTCTCAAAGTTTTTGCTGGAACCTGATGAGTTTTTTTAGAAGGCTCAACCTCACTATCTACTTGTCACGACCCGAAATTCCCACCTTCGGACCGTAGTGGCGCCTAACATTTCACTTGCTAGGCAAGCCAATATTAGAATAATATTATCTATTTTTAAAAAAAAATTAAATTTATTAATAATCAAAGAACAAATGCGGATGTAAAGTCTAAAATGTAGTGAATAATCCATAAAAACAATGATGTTTAAATACCATCTCAGAATTGGTGTCACAAGTGCATGAGCTTCTAGAATAATATAAATAAGGGTCTGAATAAAATAAATTTCTCTGGAAATAAACACACAGTTAAAGTAAAATAGACGGGGACTTTAGAACTACGGACGCTATGCAGTTATACCTCAAGTCTCCTCCGAGAAGCTGAAATTCGAGCAAATCTATAGTACACCGCTGGGACCAACTCCAAAATCCGCACAAGAAGTGCAGAGTGTAGTATCAGTACAACCGACCCCATGTACTGGTAAGTGCTGAGCCTAACCTCGACGAAGTAGTGACGAGGCTAAGGCGGGTCACTTACATTAACATGTACGCAATAGTAGTAACAACAACAAATAATAGAAATAAATCAGGTAACTCATTTATAATAATTGAAGCCAACTTAGTAGTCATAACCAATTATCATTTCTATCAATTTTCATTACAGCGTGCAACCCGCTCTCACAATATATTCACATTCAATTCTGTTGCAGCGTGCAACCCGCTCTCACAATATATTCATTTTCAATCCTCTCATATAATTATTTAATCAAGTATATATATTGACTTTTAAATAAGTCTATTGCGGCATGCAATCCGATCCCTCAAATATTGACTTTTAATAACTCTGTTGTGGCGTGCAACCCGATCCTCCAATATGAACTTTTAAATAAGTGTGTTGCGGCATGCAACCCGATCACCCAATATATTCATTTACCAATTCTTATAAATGAAATTTCCCCAACAAATACAACAATTAATATAAAATTTTAAGACAACAAGCATAGATTAATTATGAAACAAACAATGACAAATAGCAATTTATTATGGAAATTAGGGAGAAAATAGGCAGTTTAATGTTTAATATGCTATGTCAAGTAACAATTAATAGACATAATTCAAATAAGATGTAACAATTAATGCAGGTATTCAAGAATTAATATTTGACAAAGAATTAGGAGAGAAACAATTATTATAACAATTAATTCCTGATTTAAAATAATTTATGATTTTTCAAGTAAATATGCAAACAATTAATTTGACGACGTATAGACAGTCGTCACCTCGACTATGCGTCGTTTACATGCATTTTACATAACAAATAATTTAAGGGTTCTATTCCCTCAAGTCAAGGTTAACCACGACACTTACCTCGCTTTGCAAATTCTAATCAATTACTCAACCACAGCTTTTCCTTTTAAATTTGTCTCCAAAAGCTTCAAATCTATTCATAAAAAATTTAATATACTCAATACGAATCATATGAATTAATTTCATATGAATTTACTAATTTTCCGGATAAAAATCCAAAATTCATTAAAATATTCGATAGTGGGACCCACATCTCAAATCCCGGAAAAACTCGTGAAATCTGAACACCTGTTACGCTACGAGTTCAAACATGCAAACATTATCGAATTCCGATATAAAATGGATCTAAATTTTTCGTTTTTGGAAGATTTTCGAAAAATCTGATTTTTTTCCATAAATTCACGGATTCAGGATATAAACGAGTGTGGAATCATGAAATATAATCAATATAGGATAAGAAATACTTACCCCAATGTTTCCCGTAAAAATCGCCAAAACAACATCCTTAACCGAGCTCAAAACGACCAAAATGTGAAAATAATATCGGACTCTTTGGTATATACACTGCCCAGGCATTTCCGCACCTACGGTGCCTGGACTCGCACATGCAAGCTCGCATCTGCGAGAAAAGAATTCGCATCTGCGAAATGGGGTTGTCAGGCGAGGCCTCGCACATGCGGAGGAAAATGCGCACTGCCTTCAGCTTCTGCGATTGCCAAGTCCGCTTCTGCGGATGCGCGGCTGCGTGCAAGTTTCCGCACCTGCGGACCTTTGCCCAGCCTGCCCAGGCCGCTTCTTCGATGGAAGGCTCGTTTTTGCGAGTCGCACCTGCGGTCAAAAATCCGCAAGTGCGATTACAACAGAAGGCAAAATTTCAGATTTTCCTTAAGTCCAATTCTTGTTCCGATTTCGATTCGAGTCACACTCGGGGTACCTGGGACCCGTCCGAATATACCAACGAGTCCTGTAACATAATACGGACTTACTCGGGGTCAAAAATCACATGAAACAATGCTTAAATTACAATTCACACCCCGATTCGAACTTTGAGTTTTAAACTTTTCCATTTACAAATCTCGTGCCAAAACATATTAAATGAATCCTGAATGACTTCAAATTTGGCACACAAATCCTAAATGACATAACGGGGCTATTCAAATTTCCAGAATTGGATTTTGGCTCTGATAGCAAAAAGTCAACCTCGTGGTCAAACTTGGAAGTCTTTAGCCTTTAAATTGATAGTTTCGTTAAATGGTCATAACTTGAGCTAGGGACCTCCAAATTAAATTTCGGGCATACGCCCAAGTCCCAAATCACTATACGGAGCTACCGGAACTATCAAAATACTGATCTTGGTCCGTTTGCTAATAATGTAGACCAAAGTCAACTCAGTTGAGTTTTAAAGATATATTTCACATTTTAATCCATTTTTCACATGAAAACTTTCCGAAAAATTTTACGAACTGTGCATGCAAATCGAGGAATGATAAATTGTGCTTTTCGATGTCTTAGAACACTGAATTACTTATTAAATTTAAAGATGACATTTTGAGTCAACATATTCTCCACCTCTAAAACAAACGTTCGTCCTAGAACGGAGTTAGAAAAGTACCTGAGCTGGAGAAAATGTGTGGATATTTACTTCGCATGTCCGACTCGGACTCCCAGGTAGATGCCTCTACCGGCTGACCTCTCCATTGCACCCGAACTGAAGGATAACTCTTAGACCTCAACTGTCGGACCTGCCGGGCTAGAATAGCCACCGGCTCCTCCTCGTAAGTCAAATCTTTGTCCAATTGGACTGAGCTGAAATATAACATATGGGATGGATCGCCATGATATTTCCGGAGCATAGACACATGGAACACTGGATGAACCGCTGATAAACTAGGTGGTAATGCAAGCATGTCGGCTACTTCACCCACCCTTTCAAGAATTTCAAAGGGTCCGATATACCTAGGGCTCAACTTGCCCTTCTTTCCGAACCTCATTACACCTTTCATAGGTGAAACCCGGAGCAATATTCTTTCTCCTACTATGAATGCAATATCACGAACTTTACGGTCGGCATAACTCTTTTGCCTAGACTGAGCTGTGAGAAGTCGATCCTGAATAATTTTAACCTTATCCAAGGCATCCTGTACCAAATCGGTACCCAACAACCGAGCCTCTCCCGGTTCAAACCAACCAACTGGCGATCGACATCGCCTTCCATATAATGCCTCATATAGAGCCATCTGAATGCTTGACAGGTAGCTATTGTTATAAGCAAACTCCGCAAGTGGAAAGGAATGATCCCAAGAACCTCCAAAGTCTATAACACAAGCGCAGAGCATATCTTCCAATATCTGAATAGTGCGCTCTGACTGTCTGTCTGTCTGTGGATGAAATGTTGTACTCAACTCCACCCGCCTGCCTAACTCACGCTGTACAACCCTCCAGAAATGTGAGGTAAACTGCGTACCTCGATCTGAAATAATAGACACGAGCACACCGTGAAGGCGGACAATCTCACGAATGTAAATTTTAGCTAACCTCTTTGAAGAATAGGTAACTGCCACTGGAATGAAATGTGCTGACTTGGTCAACCTGTCCACAATGACCCAAACTGCGTCAAATTATCTCTGAGTCTGTGGGAGACCAACAACAAAATCCATAGTGATATGCTCCCACTTCCACTCAGGAATTTCTAACTTCTGAAGCAAACCACCAGGTCTCTGATGCTCGTACTTACTTGCTGACAATTCACACACCGAGCTACATATGCAACTATATCCTTTTTCATTCTCCTCCACCAATAATGTTGCCGCAAATCTTGATACATTTTGACGGTACCTGGATGAATAGAATACCTAGAACTGTGTGCTTCTTCAAGAATTAATTCACGAAGCCCATCCACATTAGGCACACAAATACGACCCTGCATTCGCAGTACCCCATCTTCCCCCACAACAACCTGTTTGGCATCACCATGCCGCACCATGTCCTTAAGGACAAGTAAATGAGGATCAACATATTGCCTCTCTCTGATGCGCTCATATAAAGAAGATCGAGCAACTGTGCAAGCTAGAACCCGATTGGGTTCTGAAAAATCTAACCTCACAAACTGATTAGCCAAAGTCTGAACATCTGCAGCTAATGGCCTCTCACCAACCGAAATGTACGCAAGACTGCCCATACTCACAGCCTTTCTACTCAAAGCATCGACCACCATATTGGCCTTTCCGGGGTGATACAAAATGGTAATATCATGGTCTTTCAACAACTCCAACCATCTTCTCTGCCTCAAATTAAGATCCTTTTATTTGAACAGATACTGAAGGCTACGATGATCAGTAAATACCTTACACGAGACACCGTAGAGGTAATTCCTCCAAATCTTCATCGCATGAACAATGGCTGCCAATTCTAAGTCATGAACAAGATAATTCTTCTCGTGAACTTTCAACTGCCGCGGTGCATATGCAATTACCTTGCCATCTTGCATTAATACTGCACCAAGCCTAATGTGAGATGTGTCACAATATACCATATACTATCCTAAACCTGTGGGTAATACCAATACTGGAGCCGTAGTCAAAGCAGTCTTGAGCTTCTGAAAGCTCAACTCACACTCGTCTGACCATCTGAATGGGACACCTTTCTGGGTCAACCTGGTCAATGGGCTTGCTATAGATGAAAACACTTCCACGAACCGACGATAATAACCTGCTAAACCCAGGAAACTCCGAATCTCTGTAACTGAAGTAGGTCTAGGCCAATTCTGAACAACCTCAATCTTCTTAGGATCCACCTTTATGCCTTCTGCCGATACAACATGCCCCAAGAAGGCAACTGAGTCTAACCAAAACTCACATTTTGAAAACTTGGCATATAACTGATTAGTCTTCAAGGTGTGAAGCACACTTCGAAGATGCTGCTCATGTTCCTCTCGACTGCTGGAGTAAATCAAGATATCATCAATGAATACAATCATAAAAGAATCCAAATAATTCTTGAACACCCGATTCATCAAATCCATAAATGTTGCTGGGGCATTTGTCATCCTAAATGACATCACTAGGAATTCGTAATGCCCATACCGAGTTTGAAAAGCTGTTTTAGGGACATCAGATGCCCTAATCTTCAACTGATGGTAACCAGACCTCAAATCGATCTTTGAAAATACCTTGGCACCCTGAAGATGATCAAATAAGTCATCAATTCTTGGCAGCGGATATTTGTTTTTGATAGTGGCCTTGTTCAACTGCTGATAATCTATACACATCCACATAGAGCCATCTTTCTTCTATACAAATAATACTGGTGCACCCCAGGATGAGACACTAGTTCTAATGAATCCCTGATCAAGCAAGTCTTGTAACTGCTCTTTCAATTCTTTCAACTGCGGCGGGGCCATATAGTATGGTGGAATAGAAATGGGCTGAGTGCCCGGAGCCAAATCAATACAGAAGTCAATATCTCTGTCGGGTGGCATCCCCGACAAATCTGCAGGAAATACTTCTGAAAATTCACAAACAACTGGTACTAAGTCCATAGAAGGGACATCCGTATTGAGATCGCGAATATAAGCCAAATAGGCTAGACACCCTTTTCTCGACCATACGCCGAGCTTTCATATAAGAAATAACCCTGCTGGCAGAATGGCCAAGAGTTTCTTTCCACTCTAACCGAGGTAACCCCGGCATAGCTAGGGTCACTGTCTTGGCATTACAATCCAATATAGCGTGATAAGGGGACAATCAATCCATACCCAAAATGACATCAAAATCTACCATATCAAGAAGTAGAAGATCCACACTAGTCTCGAGATTACCAATAGTAACCACACACGAATGATAGACATGATCTACTACAACAGAGTCTCACACTGGTGTAGATACACACATAGAAGCACTCAGAGAATCACAAGGCACAACCACATATGAAGCAAAATAGGAGGACACATAGGAATAAATAGATCCTAGATCAAATAGAACTGAAGCATCTCTATGGCAAACTGGAATAATACATGTGATCACAGCACCAAATGACTCGGCCTTAGGCCTAGCTGGAAAAGCATAAAATCGGGGCTGGGCCTCACCACTCTGAACTGCGTCTCTGGGACGGCCTCTAACTAGCTGGCCTCCACCTCTAATGGTCTGACCTCCACCTCTAATGGCCCAATCTCTCTCTAGCTGCCTGACCCCTACCTCTAGCTGGCTGAGTAGGCAGTGAAGCAAATGGTGCCGGTATGATGGCATGAGAATCTTGCCGAGATCTGTTACTCGTCAATCTAGGGCAATACCTTCTAATGTGACCAATGTTCCCACACTCGTAACACCCATCCTGATACCGTGGCTGCTGAAGCTGACCCAAATAGGCAGGATAACCACTGAAATAACTCTGGAGTGATGAAGCATTGATAGGAGTTGAATGTGCACTGAATGTCGGCTATCCAGAGTAAGGAATAATAGGACCGTGACTCCTTGAAGCACCGGGAGATGCATGAAGTGATGAATAAAATAGTCTGGGAGGATAACTCCTACCAAAATTACCCCTGCCTCCAGATGAGGCACCACTGAAACCACCGAACTGACGATGCCTTTTATCGGACCTCTGCCTTCTCTCCTGTGCAAGAACCATTTTGATCCTCCTTGTGATATTAGCAGCCGCCTGAAAAGAAATCTCACTTCCGGTCTCCTTGTCCATCTGAAGTCTGATAGGGTGAGTGAGTCCCTCAATAAACCTCCTCACTCTCTCTCTCCCTCCGTAGGTAGTAAAAGGAGAGCATGACGGGCCAAATCCACAAAACGGGACTCATACTGAGTAACAGTCATATTGCCCTGTTGTAGACGCTCAAATTGCTTGGGGAATTCCTCTCTTAGTGTGATAGGGAGGAACTTTTCCAGAAATAACTGAGAGAACTGCTCCCATGTAAGTGCAGGCGATCCGAGTGGTCGGATGAATGTATAATCTCTCCAACACCTCTTGGCGGAACCCTTCATTTGAAATACAGCAAAATCAACCCCATTGGTCTCAACTATGCCCATGTTCCGCAGCACCTCATGGCAACATTCAAGATAATCCTGTGGGTCTTCAGAAGGTGTACCACTGAAGTGAATTGGAAAGAGCTTAGTAAATTTATCCAATCTCAATAAGGTCTCAAAAGACATGGCGGGCCTATCACCGATCTGTGCTGCAACAACTGGCTGAACTACCCCAACTGGCGGGGCTGCTGGAGCCTGATTCTGGGGAGCCATCTGCTCCAGAGCGGGAGTAGTGGGAGTTTGTGCTACTCCCCCAGCCTATGAAATAGTTGGTGCCACTGGAAATGTACCATTCTGGGCCACGCCCTCCATAAGACTTACCAAATGGACTAGAGCGTCCTGAAGTACTGGAGTGGCTATGAATCCTTCCGGGACCTGAACTGGTCCAACTGGTACATTCTAAACTGGAACCTCCTCCTGAAGGTCCACCTGAGGTTCTACAACAGATGCAGCTACTCGAACTCCGGACTGAGCTCTACCTCGGCCTCTAGCACGGCCTCGACCTCGACCTCTACCCCTGGCCATAGTTACCACCGGTGGTTCTGGTCCCTATCCATCGGTAGAGGTACTACGTGTTCTCACCATCTGCAAGAGAGTAAGAGTAGAATGGTTCAATCATCGATGATAGAATAAAATCGCACGACAGAATAAGAAAGAAATGATATTGTTCCTAAACTTCATAGCCTCTGAGAGATAAGTACAGACGTCTCCGTACCGATCCTTTAGACTCTACTAAGCTTGCTCGTGAGACCTATGTAACCTAGTGCTCTGATACCAACTGTCACGACCTGAAATTCCCACCTTCGGACCGTGATGGCGCCTAACATTTCACTTGCTAGGTAAGCCAACGTTAGAATAATATTATCTATTTTTAAAATAATTTTTAAATTTATTAATAATCAAAGAACAAATGCGAATGTAAAGTATGAAATGTAGTGAATAATCCATAAAAACAACAATGTTAAAATACCATCCCAGAATTGGTATCACAAGTGCACTAGCTTCGAGAATAATACAAATAATGGTCTGAATAAAATAAAGTTAACTGGAAATAAACACACAGTTAAAGTAAAATAGACGGGGACTTCAGAACTGCAGACGCCATGCAGTTATACCTCATGTCTCCTCCGAGTAGCTGGAATTCGAGCAAGTCTATGGTACGCCGCTGAGACCAACTCCAAAATCTGCACAAGAAGTGCAGAGTGTAGTATCAGTACAACCAACCCCATAAATTGGTAAGTGCTGAGCCTAACCTCGACGAAGTAGTGACGAGGCTAAGGCGGGTCACTTACATTAACATGTACGCAATATTAGTAACAACAACAAATAATAGAAATAAATCAGGTAACTCACTTATAATAATTGAATCCAACTTAGCAGTCATAGCCACTTATCATTTCCATCAATTTCGGTTGCAGCGTGCAACCCGCTCTCACAATATATTCACATTCAATTCTGTTGCAGCGTACAACCCGCTCTCACAATATATTCATTTTCAATCCTCTCATACAATTATTTAATCAAGTATATATATTGACATTTCAATAAGTCTATTGCGGTGTGCAATCCGATCCCCCAAATATAGACTTTTAATAATTCTGTTGTGGCGTGCAACCCGATCCCTCAATATATTCATTTACCAATTGTTATAAAAGAAATTTCCCCAATAAATGCAATAATTAATATAACATTTTAAGACAACATGCATAGATTAATTATGATTTAATTATGAAACAAACAATGATAAATAGCAATTTATTATAAAAATTAGGGAGAAAATAGGCAGTTTAATATTTAACATGCTAAATGTCAAGTAACAATTAATACACATAATTCAAATAAGATGTAACAATTAATGCAGGAATTCAAGAATTAATATTTGACAAAGAATAGGAGAGAAATAATTATTATAACAATTAATTCATGATTTAAAATAATTTATGAATTTTTAAGTAAATATGCAAATAATTAATTTGACGACGTATAGATAGTCGTCACCTCGACAATACGTCGTTCACATGCATTTTACATAACAAATAATTTAAGAGTTCTATTCCCTCAAGTCAAGGTTAACCACGACACTTACCTCGCTTTGCAAATTCCAATCAATTACTCAACCACAGCTTTTCCTTTTAAATTTGACTCCAAAAACTTCAAATCTATTCATAAAAAATTTAATATACTCAATACGAATCATAGGAATTAATTCCATATGAATTTACTAATTTTCGGATAAAAATCCAAAATTCATTAAAATATTCGACATTGGGACCCACGTCTCAAATACCGGAAAACTCACTAAATGGATCTTCAAATCTAAATTTTTTATTTTTGGAAGATTTTAGAAAAATCTAATTTTTCTTCCATAAATTCAAGGATTCATGATATAAACAAGTATAGAATCATGAAATATAATCAATATAGGATAAGGAACACTTACCCCAATATTTTTCGTGAAAATCGCCCAAAATTCCGCCTTAACCGAGCTCAAAACGACCAAAATGTGAAAATAATATCGGACTCTTCGATATATACACTGCTCAGGAATTTCTGCACCTGCGGTGCTTGGACTCGCATATGCGAGCTCGCATCTGCGAAAATGGGGCTGCCTGGCGAGGCCTCGCACATGCGGAGGAAAAATGTGCACCTGCGTTGCCTTCCGCTTCTGCGGACGCGCGGGTGCATGCAAGTTTCCGCACTTGCGGACCTTTGCCCAGCCTGCCCAGGCCGTTTCTGCAATGGAAGGCTCGCTTTTGCGAGCTCGCACCTGCGGTCAAAAATCTGCAGGTGCGATTACAACACAAGGCAAAATTTCAGATTTTGCTTAAGTCCAATTCTTGTTCCGATTTCGATTCGAGTCACACTCGGGGTACTTGGGACCCCGTGCGAATATACCAACAAGTCCCATAATATAATAAGGACTTACTCGTGGTCAAACATCACGTCAAACAACGCTGAAATGACAATTCACACCCCGATTCGAACTTTGAGTTTTAAACTTTTTCATTTGCAAATCGCGTGCGAAAACATATTAAATGAATCCGGAATGACTTCAAATTTGGCACACAAGTCATAAATGACATAACGGAGCTATTTAAATTTCCAGAATTGGATTTTGGCTTGGATATCAAAAAGTCAACCCCGTGGTCAAACTTGGAAGTTTTTAGCCTTTAAATTGCTAGTTCTGTTAAATGGTCATAACTTGAGCTAGGGACCTCCAAATTAAATTACGGGCATACGCCCAAGTTCCAAATTACGATACAGAGCTACCGAAATTGTCAAAATACTGATCCGGGTCCGTTTGCTAAAACCGTTGACCAAAGTCAACTCAGTTGAGTTTTAAAGCTCTATTTCACATTTTAATTCATTTTTCACATGAAAATTTTTCGGAAACTTTTACGGACTGTACACGCAAGTCGAGAAATGATAAATGGTACTTTTCGAGGTTTTAGAATACATAATTACTTATTAAATTTAAAGATGACATTTTGGGTCATCACACTACTTCATGATATTTAATATATCTGGAAGCTCCACAAACATGACAATATTCATCAGCCTTATGTTCATTCCTAAATAGCATGCAATCATTGGGACATGCATCGATTATTTCATAATCAAGACCGAGATCCTTTACCATAGACTTGGCATTATTGTAGGATAAAGGAATGTTCAACTCGGGCATCGCCACTTTCAATAACTCTAAAAGAGAAGTGAATGACGTATTGCTTCATCCATGTAGACACTTCAACAAATATAGACGGATTGTGAATGATAATCTAGAGAATCCTTTACAACCAGGATATAGTTCTTGTCTTGCCTCATCAACTAAGTTATAGAATTTATTGGCATCTTCATTTGGACCTTCAAAAAGGCCTTCAGCTTGTGCAACATCTCTAAATTGATCATTCAATAATCCATTAATATCATCATACGAGTTAATTTCATCACTCGTGTCACCATCAACATTCATAGGGATTTCTCATTCTCCATGATTAATTCATCTTGTATAACCTTGAACAAATCCATAGCATATTAGATGATCATATACTACATTCCTTTGAATCCAACGAATATTACAACACTTTGCAAACGGGCATTGAATTTCCTCGCCTTGAGGCTCTCCATAAGAGTAAGCAAATTCTATGAAAGATTGTACCCCATCAATATACTCTTTGCTATACCTTGGTAAATCCATCCAATCCTTGGATGGAACATTTGAAACCCTAAAAATCAAATATTAATATTGGATCATCAAATATGTAATCATTTAAGTATTACATATACATTACAAATAAAGCCTAAAAGTCATGAGTAAGTTTTCAAAATCATATGTAATGTAAGATGATAAGAATATCTTACCTAGTCATGACACTTATGTTATACCAAACCCAACTTCAAATATATATCTTCCTGAGCGTTGACTTAAGTTCTTGGAGAAAAGAAACAAAATTAATAGGATCCACACAACAACAAAATAAATCAACAAGATATTCTTTTGGTAGGGAGTTAGGATATTACTCAATTGAATACATACTTATTAGTCAAAAACTCACATGTTAAATTGACTTCTTTGACGAATCAAGATCATAAAAATCCATGAAAGAATAAGAACAATGAAATCAAAAGAAAAGCAGAAAGTGAGCAAACAGTAGTATCAAATTCCTAGCAATATTCATGTTGCAAGAAGTGATCAAATAGTAGTGTCAAACCGTACATTCGAACCAGATTAAGAAGTAAATATACATGAAAACTATACATGAAAAAAGGATATTAAAAGTGCTAAAACCTGGTAACTTCAAATAAACAATGAAATATATAACTACACTAAATATGCAAAAAATGAAGGTGAACATTATAAAAATTCAGAAATTGAGAATACCCAAATTCACAATTTAGTAAAATCAATAACACAAGGCTTTTAAATTAATTTTGTCTTTGTATTTCTTTGGTTGGAGAGGGTTGAGGGTTTCGTTCCTTTTTTGTAAATTAAGCTGGTATAGTTGCACTACAGCTAGAGTAATTAATAAGAAACATATATTATGAGGCAAAAAGTGGATTCAAAAATCTGGAATAATTTAGTTTCTAGGTAATGTCTGTGATACTTACCTAACAACATTATATTCGTTTGCTATTCATCATGCTATAGGAATCTGTACTTTCTTTTCCACCGTTATTATTTACAAAGTGAACTTTATATAGTTTATCAAGAAATTTAACTTTTCGCAACAAAAATAATAACTACATAAAAAGATAATGATCGTCAAAAGGCAAGATCATAAATTGGGAAAGTAAAGAATACCCATTAAAGACTTTTTCATGAGATGGGTTTTATCTAAATTAATTTTGTAGAGGCTTGTTCCAGTTCTTTCATTCTTGGGATTAGAAAATTAAAGAAAACAGAGATGGCTATAATATAACTATTTCTAAAAGCCTGAGAACTTACAATTCTAAAAGCAATAGAAGAGCAGTAACCAAGGATGAAGCAACGAAGAAATAGAAGCAGCGATTGAGGGTATTGGAGCAGCGGTGGCGTAGAAACTGTTTTGCTACTAATTCCTATAGGGTTTTACAAGTACTATTGGATCTTGGACTTATGAGAATTGACGGAATATTAAGTGTAGTTTTGGTGGGAAATTTTTTGGGAAACTTTTTATAAGGAAATTTTAGGGTACGCCGATAAAGGGTTTCATTTAGTATGACAACATAGCAACTGTCCAAAAACGTTACAATATAATTAAAAAGCGACGCAAAAATATTTATATTTAGGCAACACTTAGAAAATGTTGTCTTTACAATTAAACGGAACGCTTTACAAGTGTTACCTTAAAATTCATGGGCAAAGACTCTACTCAAAGGTCACGCCTAAAAAGTGTTCCTACAAATACATTTGACAACACTTTTGGAGCGTTGCCTAAATTAGTGTGGCTCTAGGCCTAAAATGTTGTAGTGAAACTGTACAATAACATAAAACATTAATTCCTTAATATACATTAATTTCTCCATAAAAAACAAAAATACTTTTCAATTTTGTACTCCAACATTTCAAGAATGTGTGCCGCTTGCATGGTTGCAAGAACGTCCATGGGTCTATCTGCATTATAGAAAAGACCAACACTTAAAAGCTAAATAATAATAAATCAAAGGTAGTCGAAACAAAAAGAAAAGAAAATAAAGTGGGAACAACATGCTTGATCACCAACGAGGATACAATCGTCTCTATATTTATATAAATTTGCGAATATATTAAGGTTGAAAGAATTATTAACTTTTGTGCTATATAATTTGATGGAACAAAAGATGCTGATTTCGTCAGACTTCTTAGGGACCATGTTCTCTTTAATGAGAAGTTGCATAGATGTAGGACTTGTTCTAATTATATTATAACTTAGTAGTTCCTTACGGTTCTCAAACTACACAATTTCTATCACCAAGTGAATTAATAAGAAATATTCCTTGGTCTTCAGCCGTGTAAAACAAGGGTTAGATGTGCCGACGAATTATACCCGGTCGCCATATGTGTAATTTAAATCGGAGAAGAATTCTACCCTTGCATAATTCACAATTATATCCTTAAATTATATAAATATTTAAGGGCATTAAAGTCGATCAATGTTACGGAAATATTTTAGTCGTTCAATATTTAACATTAAATATTCGTACTTTTATAATATATATATATATATATATATATATATATATATATATATATATATATATATATATATATATATATATATATATATATATATATGCGTGGGCGTAAGGCCCGAGGTGCGGGGCGTAAGCCCCATAGATATTTAATTTTTAATATTTTATAAAATAATATAATGACAATTAATATTTATAAACAGGTAAAATTGAAAAATATTGAAGAAAACTATATATATGTGTGCCCCATCCCCACAAAAAACTAATCAAAACAATCTATTATACGTTACTTACAAGCACAAGTAATTTGAGTCTAAAAAAATAAAATTATCTATATGGAGGAACAAAAAGGATGATTAACCTGCAATTTGAACTTTGAATTTGCTGCTATGAAGAAAAATGTAGTTCTCTTTGTATTTGTAAAAAAAAATTAAATATTCGTTGCTTTTGGGAGATATTAGCATACTAGTAGACAAGATAAAAATTTAGAAAAACCATGAATTAGGGCTTAAATCAATAAAAAAGGTCTTTACTTTTAAATTTAATACTTTTGAGTTCCTTTTTAAACCTTTTGAGTAATTACCAAACTCACTTTTGAGAATTTGGTATTATATGAAGGACTAATTCAACAAATTTTATTTTAATTTGAAAAAGTTTCTGGGGCTTACTCCTTACTAAAACAACGCGCCCCGAACGCTCGGGCGTACGCCCCAAATTGTGGGGCGTACGCCTCTTGAGACTTTCGCCCCACACCATCGCCCCAGGGCGTTTTTGGTACGCCTCGCCCCAGAAACGCCTTTTAAAATAGATGTATATATATATATATATATATATATATATATATATATATATATATATATATATATATATATATATATATATATATATTCTGCATAATCCCTCTCGATCTGCACGAATAACCTATCATCAAACCCTATTTTTTCAAGAATATCCAAATGATCCTAAAAAGACAACCTTATCTGTTCCACAATGGCAGGATTAACCCTATTACTACGGGTTTGTCAATAGACACGGTTTTAACATTCAAGTAAAAAACAAAAACATCTATTTTTGTTAACCCACCTACTATAGTACTATGGTCAAATTTTGGCAGTAGACTACGATTGTACATTAAGGACCATTTGGACCACTCGTCTTTCACAAGTCACTAATTTTTGTCTTTTTTGGTTAAATGCATCAAATTTATTTTTTTGTTATTCGAAATCGAACAATTTTATATTCGATCAGACTTATAATTTATTACTTTATCGTTAGAAAATATTTTATTTTATTATTGACTCCAAACGAAAAGTGGGGTAAAAGAAGGTGCAACTATAACCACTCGCACGACCCAATTTTCCCTATAGGCAGTGATGGCGCCTAACGTGTAACGACTCAACCGGTCGTTTTACCTTCTAGGATCCTGTTCCTCTAAATAAGACTCCTCATATGTGCTTTTACTATTTTATGACTTGCGGGGATGGTTAGTTCGGGATTTGGAAGGGTTCAGGTTGAAATCGGAACACTTGGTTCCTTAGTTTGGCTTTAAAAGGCCAAGTTTGACTTCAGTCAACAATTTAAGAAAACAACCTCAGAATCGGGATTTGACGGTTCCAATAGGTTCGTATGATGATTTTGGACTTGGGCGTATGTTCGGACCGGGTTTTGGACAAACCGGGGGCATTTCGGCGCTTAACAGTGAAAGTTGACTATTTGAAGGTTTTAAAGTTATTTAAATTTGGTTTGGAGTATGTTTTGGAGTAATCGAGGTCCCTCTGGAATTTCGAGTCTGGGAATAGTTCCGTATGGTAATTTAAGACTTGCACACAAATTTGGTATCATTCCGAGTAGTCTAAGTATGATTTGGCGCGTTTGTAGAAATTTGAAAACTTGAAGTTCATATTTTGATCCAATTCGGTTTTGGGATGCGATTCTTGGTTTCATTGTTGATTTACACATTTTGTGAGTTCGAGCAGGTTCGTATTATGTTTACAAACTCGTTGGTGCATTTAAACGGGGTCCCGGGTGGCTTGGGTGAGTTTTGAACCACTCGGAGCTAAGTGAAAAAACTAGAAGTTCCAATTTTCATTTCCTTCTTAGCGAACGCGGAAGGTTCCTTGAGTTCATGATAAAGGAAAATGGGAGCTGGACAATTGCCCTTCGCGTTCGCATGAAGGGCGACGCGTTCGCGAAGCCTAGGAACTTAGGCCTATGCGTTTGCAAAGGCCCTTTCGCGTTCGTGTAGAAGGGGCGGGGGACTAGTATAGTTCACCCTTCGTGTTCGCGAAGGAGCCCACGCTTTCGCGAAGGGTAAGCCAGGCAAGCCTTCATATTTGGGAGACCCCTGTCACGTTCGCAAATGGCATTTTGTGGCCTGTGTAAAAATTTGCCTTCGCGAACACGAGGCATATATCGCGTTCGCGAAGAAGGGGTCAGCAAGGCTGGGCAGAATGCCTTAAAAACGGGGATCATCCATTTTTGAGCTCATTTCTTCCATTCTTAGGCGATATTTAGAGCTTCTTGAGAGGGATATTCAACTAGCAACTTGGAGGTAAGTTAATTCTACCCATTATGAATTGAATAAATAGATTGTGGGTAGATTATAACATGTAAATTGTGAAAATGTAATGACCCGGCCGGTCGTTTCAATAGTTATAGCCCCATTTCCCCTATTTCTACTTTTTTGTGTTATTCGGTTATATTGTGTTATACCGGGTTAGTCGGTTCGAGTCCGGAGTGGTTTCAGAGTGGATTGAGACACTTAGTCTCTTATTTAGAACCTTAAGTTGGAAAAGTCACCGGGATGTTGACTTATGTATAAACGATCTCGGATTTGAATTCGTATGGTTCCATTAGCTCCGTTAGGTAATTTTGGACTTAGAAGCGCGCCTGAAATGTGATTTGGTGATAGAATTAGGCTTGAATTGGCGAAATTTAGAAATTTGGCGATTTCGGTCGGTAGTGAAAAATTTGATATCGGGGTCGGAATGGATTTTCGGAAGTTGGAGTAGGTTTGTGGCGTCATTTGTGACGTGTGTGTAAAATTTAAGGTCATTTGGACGTGGTTTGGTAGGTTTCGACGTCGGTTGTGGAATTTGGAAGTTTAGAAATTCTTAGGCTTGCATCCGAGGTTAATCTAGTGTTTTGATGTTATTTTGAGTTTTTCGAAGGCTCGACTAAGTTCGTATATGGATATATGACTTGTTGATATTATTGGTTGAGGTCCCGAGGGCCTCGAGTGTGATTCCGGGTGTTTGACGGATTTTTGAAGTTGGAAACAATGCAGCTGAAGCTGCTGCTAATGGTGTTTCCGCACCTACGGAGTGGGAGCTCGCATGTGCGATGGCGCAGAAGCGCTTGGAGAAGTCACAGATGCGGGAACGGCTAAGGTCGGCTGGAACCGCAAGTGCGAGAAGTCTATCGCATCTGCGAGCCCGCAGGTACGAGGCCTGGGGTGCAGATGCGGAGAGGAGGATTTTGGGCAGGCTTCGCAGAAGCGGAGGGCAATGCGCAGGTGCGCTTCCGCAGGCGCGTGATTTGGGCAAAAAATGCGGAACCTGGGCTTTTTAGTGAGTTTCACACCTGCGATGGAAATTCCGCAGGTGCGGCATCGCAGAAGCGGAAAAAGGGGTCGCAGGTGCGATAGTGCTGGGAAGAAAAACTCCAGCTCGTGGTTTTGTTTCATTTTCAATTTTTGAATTTGAGAAACTCGGGATAGAGGCAATTTTTCGAAGGTTTTCAAGGAGCAACGTTGGGGAAAGTTATTCTAACCCATAATGGTATACATTTCGTGAAGCTATGGCTTTGTTCATCATTTAATTAGTAGGATTTCAAAGTGAAAATAGGGGGTTAGGGCTTGAGATTTTGGAGAGATTAATTTAAGGATTTGAGGGACCAAATGATGTCAGATTTTGATAAATTTCGTATGTAGGGACTCGTGAGTGATTGTGCTTTCTAGTTTTGTGACTTTTGTCGGTTTTCGAGACGTGGGCCTGGGGGCCGGGTATGAGTCGATTTCGGGTTCTTGGTCTCATTTGGGAGTTTTTCTTGTGGAATTCATTCCTTTACCCCATATTTGATCATATTGTATTGCTTGTGGCTAGATTTGGGATGTTTGGAGGCCGATTTGAGAGGCAAGGGTATCGCGGAGTAGGATTTTACTTGTTTGAGGTAAGTAACAATTTTTAAATCTGGTCTTGAGGGTATGAAACCCCAAGAAACTCATATGATGTTGATATTTAGAGGTGACACACACGTTGAGTGACAGACGTGTGAGCATGCACCGAGTGGGATTGAGACTTGGTGTATCCCGATAGACTGTAAAGTCAAATACACCTTTGTTATTACTTGTTCACTCTTGTTTTCGAGTTATTGACTGTCTTACATGTTAGAAACCATGCTTAGGTTATATGGAAATCCTGTTGGGACCCACAGTGGTCGTGAACTTGTTGCATTGACTGTTAAATTGTTGTTTTGTACTCTGTCATTGTTTGCTTATGCATTTTGTCCCGGCTCTCTCCCACGATTTGATTTGTACTTGTTATAGTCTTTGTTTGGGTTGTTGTTGTGAAAATTGTGAGGCTGGAAAGGCAAGTGACTGATATAGGGTCTGGGTGCCAGGTTGAGAGCTGTGTGAGATATGTTGGATCGGGATGCGCGCCGCATTAAATGTTGGATCGGGTTGCACGACGCAACAAGCCTTCGGGCCATGATATTGGATCGGGCTGCACGCTGCAGTAATATATGGATCGGGCCGCATACCGCAACAATATTGGGTCGGGCTGCACGCCGCAGCAATATAGCACTTGGGATGTAAGAGACCCTCCGAAGTCTGTACACACCCCAGTGAGCGCAGGTACCTTGAGTGTGAGTATTGAGGCTGAGAGCCAAGCGACTGAGCTGTCGAGATAGATGAGTGACAGTAGCCCCTGTGAGGCTATGTATTGCTTTTATTTATTGATGCATATTGTTTCTAGTCATTTTTGTTGTGATGTTTTGAAGGACTTATACTGTTTCGCATGAGCTTGAACGTTTTGAATTTTAAAACAATGGTTTGAAAGCATGCCTAAATTCCTTTACTGAAATTTCTGAATAGAACTGTATTATGTGTAGCTCGGCTTTGTTTTTCTCAGTTCCTTATTTATTTCTGTTACTTGCTGAGGTGGTTGTACTGAAGCTACACCATGTACTTCATGTGCAGATCCAGATGATTTTGATCACGGAGGTCGCTGAGTTCGGGCGCGATCGAGTATCGAAGACTACGAGGTAGCTGCCGGCGTCCGCAGGACCTTGTCTCTCCTTCTACATTTCTTTCTATCTTGTATTGATACTTAGATACTGGTTGTATTAGTTTGGTTATCTAGATGCTCATGACTTAGTGACACCCAGATGTTAGGGGTTGGTTTTCGCATTTTGATTCTATATTGAGTTCAAATTTGGTTTTTATGAAATTTTTGATATGCAAAAGTGTTAAACTACTTTTTATTGAACTACTAGAGTATTTTGGGAAAGTCGGCTTGCCTAGTACCATCGTTAGGCGACATCACGACAGGTTAAGTTTTTGGATCGTGACAGGAAATCAAGGGTTTAGATGAAAAATTTAGGATTTGACAAAAATGAGATTTTAACCACAAAAATGGTTATGGAATGGGATAAAAATTGTATATTTGAGTTCTTGAGATTATGGGTAACGTTTTTCTCCGAAAATTTTTGAAATCCCGGCCCGGGGTGAATTTTAGGAATATTTTCAATTTGGGTTGGGTAATTAATCTAATAATCTGATTTCAAATTGTTAAGCATGTAATAATTAAATTATATAACATTTGGATAGTTTCAGATTGTTCGGTATCAAATTGAGGTTTTAATGCGAAGTTGTGATCGGGAAGTGAACTTTGAGACGAGGTAAGTCTCATGTCTAGTCTTGTAAGATAGAATTTACTCCATACGTATTGTAAATAAATATTTGCTTCTAATTGTGGGGGGCTAGGTACGTACGAGGCGACGAGAGCCCGTGCGTAGCTACTATTATGCTAATGTTCGGGTAGTTTTAGGACCTAATTTATAAACTATTTGGAATTATTGCATCATACTTGTTAATTTAAATGCCTAAATTATGTTGGTAATTGTTGGAGATATTGTGGAAGATAGTTAATGAAATTTATATTATTTATGTATAAAACCTCCATAATATTTAATTTAAATGCTTATACAAATATTTCCCTCTTCTTGTGGAGCGGGCTGAACGTCTCGGCAGTAGATAGATGCATCTATGCTTCGTGGCGCTCGACCATCGGCAGCGTATACATTATTTTGGATCGGGTCATACGACCTCGGCATAAATCGTGCTTATTAATAAAAATTACTCTGTGCTTTAATATTAATTTTATTGCAGCTTGCGAAGGTAAATAAAAATCACTACTTCTTCGAGATTAGACTTGATACTTACTGGGTACACATTGTTTATATACTCATGCTACACTTGTTGCACTTTTTGTGCAGGGTATGTGACAGATACTTCAGGCGGTCTTACCGGTGTGCACCCACGCTATCCCGAGGCTTAGTGGTGAGCTGCTTTTCCTAAGCCGTTCCGCAGCACCTAGTGTCTCCCTTTGTATTCTGTCTATTTTATGTTGAGACAATATTTTGGATTTTGTATAATCTACTAGATATTCATACTCTTGTGACACCAGGTCTTGTCACACACGCTAATAGAATTATGGTTTTGAATTATTACTTCGGTTTTATGTACTTAAACCTTTTATTTTCTTAAATCTTGCGATTAAGGAAAACTTTATTACTCGAAAAGTTATTAAAAGAGGGAATATTGGTTAAATTGATTAGTTGGCTTGCCTAGCGGCGATGTTGGTCGCCATCACGACCTATAGGTGAATTTGGATCGTGACACAACATGGCCGCTAGGCAAGCCAACGGTGAATTAGTCATGTATTTGTCCTTTTTTAATAATTTCAAAGTTATTTATTTTTTTTATTTATTAAGTAACTGAATAGTGGGAAATTATAGTAAGGTAAAGCATAAACTAATGAGAGAGTAAATACAGTGAAATTATTACTCAAACCATAAAGTATCTACTAGAATACTCCCAAAATCCGATGTCACACATGTATGAGCAACTAGTAGAATATACAAACCACCTATGCTACTGTTTGGAATAAGATAGACAGAAAGTAAACACAAAAGAGATATTACGGGTGCTGCAGAACAGACATAAAGAGCAACTCACCACTATGCCTCGAGGTAACGGGGGTGCGCACCTGAATGACTGCCAGATGCACCTGCCTTGGATCCTGCATGATTAGTGCAGAAGTATAGCATGAGTACATAAACAACATATACTCAGTAAGTATTTAGTCTAACCTCAAAGAAGTCATGGGCCAATAAATAAAGCACGAAAATTCTAAATAGGCATGGAATACATCAATAATAATAACACAATAACAAACAATAAATAAGTGATTCTTTAACTAGAAGTCAATTTAAAATCTCCAATTAGCACATACTTGCTTTATCAAATACGGGCCATCAAGTAAACTATAATTTATCAAGTCATGGAAGTAATATCAAGTGTAATCGGACTCCGAGCATTATCACGCACGATTTATGCTGAGGTTGTACGACCCGATCCAGAATAATATGTTCACTGCTGAGGGTCGACCGACACGAACCATAGATGCATCTATTATACTGCCGAGGCATTCGACCCGCTCCACAAGAAGAGAGAATACTCTATGAACATCCGTTCAAAGTCTATCATATGACTAATACACAAGGAGGCACACTTTCTATCAATGGTCAAGCACTTATGGAGAAAATTTCCTCTTATAAGGTTAGGCAAGAGACTTACCTCGTACCAAAGCTCACTTTTGGTCCACAAATTCGCTCTAAATCCTCAAGTCGGTGCCGAACAATGAGAAACTAGCCAAATATTGTATAAATTAATCAATATATGCTCAAACGTTCATAATTTAGCTCCTAGAGTAATTACCCAACCCAAATTGGAAGATTTCTAAAATTCACCCTCGGGCCCACATACCTGGATTACGGAAATGTTTGAAGATAAATGTTACCCGTAACCTCACAAACCCAAATATATAATTTCTAATCAATTTCATAATCCTTTTCGTGGTTTAATGCTATTTTTATCAAAACATAGATTTGTTCAACTAAACCCATAATTTCTACAATTTACATGTTAAGAATCTACCCAAATTCTACGTATTAAACTCACATTAAGTGATAATCACTTACCTCACGATGATAGGCAACAAAACCCTCTCCAAGAGCTCCTCAATCGACCACCCCAAGTGAAAATGAGATAAAAGGCCACCTAAGTCCGATATAAATGCACCTTACTGCCCCAAAGATTTTTGTACCTACGACAAAATAGGCACACTTGTGGCACCGCTTCTGCAGAAATATCGTCGCAGGTGCGGACCTTCCCAGGCCAGCATCTCTCGCTTTTGCGGACAAAGTCTCTCTCCTGTGAGCCCGCTTCTGCGAAAAAGTGGGTGGCACTTGCGAACCCAAGTTGGCTGGCATTTCCCGCTTCTGCGATCGCATTCCTCACACCTACGAGCTTGCAGGTGCGGAACCTTCTCCGCTTCTGTGACCACTGGCCAGCCCACTCCAGGCCGCTTCTTTGGTTAATGGGCCACTTCAGCGAGCTTGCACCTACGTGGATTTCCATGCAGGTGTGAGTGCACTAGATCCCTGCTGCTTCAGCCATTCTCCTAAGTTCAAACATGTTCCGCGCATCGTCCGAATCACACTCTAAAATGAAAACTAAGAATCACTGGATTTCCAAAAGACTTGCTCGAACCTCGGAACGCGTAAAAAAATATCAAAACTAAGAATCACACTCTAAAACCAAATCGAATCAACTTATGAACTTCAAGTTTTTCCGAATGCACTGTATCATACTTAAACTACTCTGAATGACACCAAATTTTGCGTGCAAGTCCCAAATCTACACACAAAACTATTCCCAGGCTCAGAATCCCAAACAGACCTAGATAATACCAAATCCTACTCTAATCTAAACTTAAAAACTTGAAGAACATGCAACATGCCAACTTTCAATATTAAGCACCGAAACGCTTATGGGTTATCCGAAACCCGATCTGAACATACGCCCAAGTTCAAAATCACCATGCAAACCTATTAGGACCATCAAATCCCAATTACTAGGTCGTTTACTTAAAATATTGACTCACGTCAAACTTGACCATTATAAGCCACTATTAAGGAACTAAGTGTTCCGATTTCAACCCGAACCTTTCCAAACCCGAACTAACCATTCCCACAAGTTATAAAATAGTGAAAGCACATACAGGGAGTCTTAATTAGGGTAACGGAGATCTAGAAAGCAAAATGACCTGTCGGGCATTATAACCACGAAAAGTTATACAAATTGCTAGGGGTATTAGAAGTAAAATCAAAAAATCAAATTAACTCACAAAATTTAATTGAACTAAATTGACGTTTTAAAATAATTATTGAGCTACTCTTATATTGGTTTTGATGATTAACAAAAGTTATGAAAGAATCAGATCTTTTAATTTGAAGATATTTATGTTGACAATAAACCCCATACAGAAATAATATTCACAGTAATAAAAGAGGAATAATAACGTAGCACTGAGATATGATAATTAAAAAGAATAAAAGAGTGACAATGACACTAAGCTTTTTATGTAGAAAACCCTTTTGAATAAGGGAAAAACTATGCCCCTGAGACGAGCAACTGATATCACTATAGCAAGCAATTTTACACTTTGTAGGTCCGAATAAAATACTCCAAAGACCACTACAAAACTCAAAAGAAATAACCCTCTTTTGATATTCCCACATCACTACAATATCACTCACTCTCTATTTTTCTTACAGACTATTTTCTTATACCCTGTTTGTGAAACCTCACTCTTTCTTTCTCTCTTTGTTGGTGTGTAGAAATGAGAGTTGAAAATCTCCTTTTATAGCCGAAGCCTCACTCTCTAAAGCCTACTATATTTGACAATTTGCGCACATTGTTTCATTTTTTTCTTCAATGTTGACAATTCAATAAAGTTGGCTACCAAACCAAAGAAAGTTTCCTTAAGCACATGCCTATTACTTTGGCTTTTGAATGAGATGGACCCCATCAATATCCCCCTCCAGTCCCATTTATCTAGAGGAGGTAGCATTGTCTTCTAGTTTGAGTGCATGCCGACAAGTTCTTTGCATAGCTCGAACTTGTCTCTTGGTACCACCTTGGTCAACATATCAGTAGGATTTTCAACCTGTAAAGATTCGTTCTCCATCTGCTCACGAATACAATGATATCTCACATCTATATGCTTTGTTCTTGCATAGTACATAGAGTTCTTGATAAAGTCTATTGCACTTTGACTGTCACAATAGACAACATACTCCTTTTGATGCAATTCCAAATCTTGAAGAAACTGCTTGAGCCATACCATCTCCTTGCCAGCTTTATGTAGCAGCAATGTACTCTGCTTTGGTTATTGAAAGTGCAACACACTTCTGCAATTTAGACTGCTATAATATAGCTCCCCCTGAAAAAGTAAATAGATATCCAGTAGTGGATTTTCTATTATCAGTATCACCGGTCATAGCAGCATCGGTGTAGCCCTTCAAGATTGGATCAGATCCTCCAAAAAACAACAAATCTCCTACATCACCTCTTAGGTACCTCAGTATCCACTTGACTGTTTCCCAATGTTCCTTTCCAGGATTTTAAAGGAATCTGCTGACAACACCAACTGCATGAGCAATATCAAGTCTGGTGCATACCATTGCATACATCAAGCTTCTGAATGTTGAAGAATAAGGAACTCTAGCCATGTTCCCTTTCTTCTCCACTGTTGTAGGACACATCTTCTTGCTCAACTTTAGATGACTAGCAAGAGGTGTGCTGACTAGCTTAGCATTCTTCATGTTGAAGCGTTTTAGTACACGTTCAATGTACTTCTCCTGAGACAGGCATAACTTTCTGCTTGTTCTCTCTCGAACTATCTTCATACCAAGAATTTGTTGTGCTGGTCCTAAGTCCTTCATATCAAACGACTTGGACAAATCTCCCTTCAACTTTGCTATCAGCCCCTTGTTTTTTCCAACAATTAACATGTCATACACATACAATAACAATAAAATAAAGTTATTCTCTAGAAAAGTTTTTAAAGTATACATATGGATCAGAATATGGCTTTGTGTAAGTTTGACTTTTCATGAATGAGTCAAACATTTTGTACCACTGCCTTGGTGTCTGCTTCAACCCATAAAGACTCTTATTCAGTTTGCACACCATGTGTTTCCTTTCATCTACTTCAAATCCTTCTGGCTACTTCGTATAAATATCCTCTTCCAAATCTCCATGAAGAAATGCAGTTTTCACATACAACTGCTCTACTTCAAGATCTAGGCTACCTGCTAAGCTCCAAATTGTTCAAATAGAAGTCATTTTGACAACATGTGAGAAAATTTAATCAAAATCAATACCTTTCTTCTATTCGAAGCCTTTTACCGCCAATCGATCTTTGTGTCTGACCAGCTTGCTATTTTCATATTTCTTAAGTTTAAAGACCCATTTGCATTTGAGTGGTTTTTACCCTTTGGAAGTTCAACTAGCTTGTACGTGCCATTTTTCTGTAGATATTCCATCTCTTCTTGCATGGATTTCATCCATTGGTTCTTTTCTGGATGAGACAGCACTTCCTTAAGACTTTTTGGCTCCCCTTCATCATTGATGAGGACATACTCTGTTGAAGGGTACTTGCATGACTCTACCCTGGTCTTTCCGATCTCCTCAGAGGTTGAGGTTGTTCTTCTTCCTGAGTGGGGTACTCCACTTGCTCGACACCATCTTCAAGTTGATCCCCTGCTCAATAACCCCACCAGGTTGCTCTCCTTGCTCGGCAACCTCATCGATCGTACTTTATGCACTTGTGGGATAGTTAGAAGAAGAAGGAATGGTAACAATGTTAGGGATTATATCATTCTTTGTCGTCTCTGATTGATTATCTACAGCTCCAACTTCACTTTCTCGGAAGATTATATCTCTCCTTCTAATGACCTTCTTCTTTATAGGATCCCATAATTTGCACTCGAATTCTTCATCTCCATATCCGATGAATATGCACGAAACAGATTTATCATCCAGCTTTGTTCTCTGCTCCTTCGGTACATGTGTAAAAGCTCTGCAACCGAACACCTTCATATGCGAGTAGGACACCTCCTTGTTTGTCCAAACTCTCTCTAGGATTTCAAACGCCAACGGAACTGATGGACTCCTATTGATCAAATAACAAGATGTCTAAAATGCTTCACCCCAAAATAACTTAGGCAGTTTAGTCATTATGAGCATGCATCTCACTTTCTCCACAATGGTACAGTTCATCCTTTAAGCTACGCCATTCTGTTGTAGGGTTCCAGGAACTGTATTTTCATGTCTGATTTCATGGCTCGAATAATACTCTTCAAATTTCCTTGAAGCGTACTCACCTCCATTTTCACTTCGGAGACGCTTTAGCTTTTAGCATGTATCCCTTTCCACCATAGCATGAAACTTCTGAAAAACGTGAAACACCTGATCTTTGGTTTCAAAATATAAACCCATACTTTTCATGAAGCATCATCAATAAAAGTAACAAAATATTTTTTACCTCCCATCGATTCAATTTCTATTGGACCACAAACATCAGAATATACTAAATCAAGTTTATTCAATTTTCTTTCAGACGATGTCTGAAATGAGACTCTATGCTGCTTACCAAATAAATAGTAGTCACAAGGTTTTACCGTTGTACCTTTGGAATAAGAAATGAGTGATTTTCTGGCAAGAATCTGCAATCCCTTCTCGCTCATATGACCCATTCTTTTGTGCCACAAATCTGCAGAATGCAATCACTAATGATCCCTTGGTTAGTCTCAACTTTTGATTTGCAAAATAGTTCTCATATCCATCTCGGTATAAAGAAATTCCCGAGATCAAGTTCATCCATAAATCAGGTACATGTCGCACGTCCTTTAGAACCAATGTGCATCCGACATTTGTCTTGATACAAATGTCAACAATCCCCGCAATCGTTGATTAATTTGTGTTACCCATTCTCACAGTGCCTAAATCACCTGTTACATATCTATAAAAACAATCTCTTACATGTGTGGTATGGTAAGATGCCGTTGAATCAATCACCCATTCTGACTTTGGACCTGATAAGTGCATGCATTCCTCTTCTTCGTTTATAATGAGGACAACATTATCATTCTTTTGCACCATGGCGGTTGTATTGTCGTCATTCTTCTGGCCATTACTTTCACCTTTTCCCTTCCTTGGATTTGGGCAATCTCTTTTGAAGTGACCTGGTTAATCCCAATTCTAGCAATTTCTGGCTCTTGATTTGGATCGGTTCTTAGACTTACCATGAGCTCCGGATCTACTATAGTTGCTCAAACTCCTTTGTTAACTCCCGCATCTACCTTCTGTGATGAGAGCATATCCTTGATTTTCAGGCTTCTTTCTCATCTTCTCATTAAGTAGAAGAGCCGATCTGACGTCTTTCAACTCAATGGTAGTCTTACAGTGCAGAATGGTTGTTGCCAAATTATCGTACGAAGATGGCAACGAGTTCAATAGCAATATGGCTTTATCTTCTTCCTTGATTTTAACTCTGAGGTTGGCGAGTTGTGTGATTAGTCTGTTAAAAATATTTAAGTGTGACAAAAAAATCGTACCTTCACCCATATGTAGGGCGTATAGCTGCTTCTTCAAGTACAATTTATTTGTCAGCGTTATGGACATGTATAGGCTTTCCAACCTTGTCCAAAAGCCACGTTCGGTTTCTTCATCAATGATGTTATTTACCACATCATTTGATAAGTGCAACCTGATAGCACTAGCAGCCCTTTCATCCAAGTCAGCCCAATCCTCAACTTTCATGGTATCATGCTTTTTGGCATCAGCATCAAGTACCTTGTGTAATCCTTGTTGAATGAACATATCCCTCATCCTTCTTTGCCATGTTGAGAAACCGTTATCTTCATTGAATTTTGCTATCTCGTACTTTACTCCAGACATTTTTTTCACCGAGTATAGTACTACCGACAGTGAATAGTACTTCTATGAACGGGCAGAATCTGTGCTCTGACACCAATTGTTGGGAATAAACCCCCTACATAAATAATATTCACAGTAATAAAAGCGGAATAATAATGTAGCACCGAGATATGGTAATTAACAAGAATAAAAGAGTGACAACGACACCAAGATGTTTACGTGAAAAATTTTTTTTAAATAAAGAAAAAATTACGGCCCCGAGACGAGCAACTAATATCACTATAGCAATTATTTTTACACTTTGTAGGTCCGAGTAAAATACTCCAAAGACCACTACAACACTCAAAAGAAATAACCCTCTTTTGATATTCCCACTTCACTACAATATCGCTCACTCTCTATTTTTCTCACAGACTATTTTCTTATACCCTATATGTGAAACCTCACTCTTTCTTTCTCTCTTTGTTGGTGTGTAGAAATGAGAGTTGAAGCTCTCCTTTTATAGCCGAAGCCTCACTCTCTAAAGCCTACTATATTTTACAATTTGCACACACTTTTTCTTCTTTTTCTTCAATGTTGACAATTCAACAAAGTTGGCTACCAAACCAAAGACATTCAACAAAGTTGGCTACTAAACCAAGAAATTTTCCTGAGACACATATGCCTATTACTTTGGCTTTTGAATGAGATGGACCCCATTAATTTATTGATCTAATTAAATTTAGTTTTGAAGATTAGTTAAATTCTTTGTCGGATAACTAAGAATTGATATAAGTCTGACGTTGGTACCACGACCGGAAATAGATATTGGATATTATTTCAACTCTAAAAAGTTAACTTACAAGGAGAGTATCGCTCAAAACTGTTTAACGAGCAAATCCGATTCAATGCCGTTGTGGAACTCTGACATAGCCGTTGTGAATAAGGTAATTGCTAAGAGTTGATTGTTCTTTGTGGGGAGAATAACTAGTTACAGAAAATTTATGAACATGAGGAACATTCATTTACAACTCTGAATTGCAATCTTTCTTATTATTAAAATTCCTATCCTTTTTTACTCATTCAAAGAGACTATGGCTCGTTCCTTGTGTTTCATGGCATTTGCAGTCATGGCAATGACGCTCTTTGTTGCCTATGGTTTGTCTCCATTTATTCCTCTAAAGCCTCATAAAAACTATAAAATATAACTCTATTTCTTACTATCCAGTCATTTAATTACGCAAGTCTTCTTTTAAGCAAAATAAATATAAATTATATCTGCATGACTAGTTTAAATTATGAGAATGAACATGAAGTTACACTTATGATTTTTTCGAGTAATTTATTTTTTGATTACCACATAAATTTTCAAGTGTGGTCATCTTTTTGATGTATTTGTTATTAGAGTGACTAATTGTTCTGTAGTATACCTCTGGCAGCTTTGAGAGATCCTGAAAAATGTATGTGTTTGCATTAGTTCTTTCAAAATAGTATAGGAACAATATATTTCTTTAAAAAAATAGTTTTTTGGTGTACAAAGCATACGCATTCATGCAGGGGAGGAAGAGCCGCAGCCAAGAGTGTGATGTGGACAGCCTACTCTAATACAAGCATTAATGAACGTGTTGCTCCAAGGCTCCGCCCCTTCAATATATTTCTTTATGAACCGTGAATTTATTCATGTTTAAAAGCTTTCTTTCAATTCCATCTTTTCTTTTGTTCTAACATTTGTTAGTAAATGTGAATGATTGTAGAGGTTCAAGCTAGAGAATGCAAAGCAGTAAGCAATACATTGTCTGGATTATGCATTACCAAACCACCATGCAGAGAAGCTTGTATCAGTGAGGGATTTACTGATGGAAAATGTAGCAAAATCCTCAAAAGGTGCATTTGCCATAAGCCATGTGTATTTGATGAGAAGATGGTTAAAACTGGAGCTGAAACTTTGGCTGAGGAAGTAAAAACTTTGGCTGCAGCTTTTCTTGAAGAAGATATAATGGATAACTAATTAGAGATTAGAGGAAAGGATTAATTCAGTGTCACACATAATAAAGTTGCTGCCTTTCTTAAAAGGTATTACCTTTGTTCCCGTTTATTACCTATTTCCTTTTTGGTCCGTTCCAAAAGAAATGACCCCTTTCTAAATTTGAAAATAATTTAGCTTAAATTTACAATTCTACCCTTAATGAGAAACTTTTATAACCACACAAATATTCCGGGCCCTTTTTGACTTGTTTAGGATCACAAATTCCAAAAGTCTTCTTTTTTTCTTAAACTCCGTGCCCAGTCAAACATGTTCACATAAATAGAAACGGAGGGAGTAGTATTGGCTTTTAGTAGCCTTTTGTTACCCTAAAATAAGTGTGGCACGTCAATCCTTTTTGGATCTTGTACCAAGTTTATGTATGTTTTAATGAAAAATGATCTTCTATGGTCATTGCAATCCATTATATTCCAACCACAAAACTACATTATTTTCTTGCTCCTTATTGAGAGGCGATAAAAAATAGAAGACTTTTTTTCAAGAATCACCTTATCGGTGTGGTGTTAGGCTTGACCGCAACCTACATATATCACAAAAGAAGAGAATATGGAAGATGACATAAAACTTTGCTTCCAATACAAAGTGAAGGTAGAATGAAAATTTGCAACTGAATAGTTGTACCAAAAGGAAACCTGCTGATGAGAACTTTTCCTTTTCAATTTGATAAAAGTGAACTATACGCTATACAAATATCATGTTATAGCTATCCATAATCAAAAGTGAAATTCGTTGGTTGTGCTTTAATCCGAAAGTTGGGTAGATCATCAATACCATTCTTCAAAACTTTTTAGCTACCAAAAGAAGAGCTAAATCCCGTGTGAAGGCTAAATAGTTGCCCGCCCAACCGTTGAAAATAAAATAATTATCCTGTGGGACTTATTCATATACCAAACAATCTCTCTCTTGAATTAAGTTTCATATGATCCATTATCATTCATGGGCTAATTTGGAGATTAACCGTATGTTCATCCACATGATCCGAGTATTTTGGTCACTAAACCCCGGAAGAAAGGATGTGTATGTGTCTTTGAAGCTACGGGTAAATATGGTTTAAACTGGCCCATAGACGAGCAAAGGTACTAAGCGGGGCCTTATGCCATCACTCCGCCAGCTCTATTCTTGTCCCGCCAAATCTTGCTCTAAACAAATTGTTGGACTAACACGGTCCATGTGTCTTGAACTTGTCCAACGTCATGTTGGGAATATGCCTAAAGCCTAAGTTTTAGAGTTGATGTATCGTGGTTTTGAATACTTCTATTTATCATATTAATATGAAGACAATTTCAACTAGGGTGTCAATAGGCGAGTTTGTCGATTTTATGCGGTTCAAAATGGATTGAGTTAATGACCCACCCATAAGCTATTTCGGCTGCGATGTGCTGGGTCAAAATGAGCTAAAATTTGGTCATAGCCCAACTCGTCCAACTATTGCCAAGCTTTAATTAATAGGTTATTGTCTTTTGAATTGTATAATTACTACATAAGACTTTTTTTTTTGTTATGGTCATATATAATATATCAACCAAAACAATCTACGATATTTTGGCAAAGTGACTCATGGATCAATTTAGGCTAAAAGCACAAATTTAAATGAGTTGAGATGGATGGAGCCAAGATGAATTGAATTTAATAAATGGGCAGGTCCATAACCAACATAACTTTGGGCGGGTTATTTTGGATTGGGCCAAATTTGGCAGCCCTAATTTCAACAATAATTACATATCGGAAATCTATAATTAGCAATTTTTAAAACCACGCAACAAGCTTGCTGAGAAATTAGGGGATGTAAATGTAATATTTCAAGAAGTTAGAGATTATTTAAACCTTGATAGTACCAATACTAGTGAAGTTTGCCTTTAATAACAACACTTAAGTTATTTTGACCGGCAAATCAGTCATAAGTCGACAAAACATAGCCACATAAAAATGCATGAAATCTGGAATTAAAATGACGCAAAAAAACTATTCTTATGATGAAAATAAGTATTAAAACCTAAATGTGACCAATATTTATAATGCACGAAAGCATTTGCCCGACTCCTCAGGTTATCAACTATTAGATGAGTCAAATATCATACATAACGCATGAAGTGCATGCGTTATGTAAACTTCTCATAAAATTTAAATGAAAACCGACTTTCTACGATCATTGCAAGTAGAAGCACTTAATTGTTTTTTTTCAACAGCACTTAATCGTTCGCTATTATAAGTTGAAGATAAAATTGCTCAATTTCGAATAATAGAAAACTAAATTTGATGCGTTCAAACAAAAAAGACAAAAATTAGTGACTGTCACAACCCAAAACCTAACCCATCGTGATGGCGCCTATCGTAATACTAGGCAAGGCGACCTTTCCAAAATACTTTCAAAATTCAACAGAAATGAATTAAGACATTAAAATAACCAGAGTTTTTCATAAAAATGGGGGTACAACCCAAAAACATAAATGCAGAAAAATAGCCCGACACCGGGGTGTCACTGAGTCATGAGCATCTAGATATATAGTCTAATACAAACAGTGTTTAAGTATCAATACAGAATACAAAGAAAACATAGAAGGACAGACAAGGTTTGCGGACGCCGGCAGCTACCTCATAGTCTCCAATACTCGACCGTGCACGAAATCAACGACCTCCGTGATCAAACACACCTGGATCTACACATAAAGTGCAGGGTGTAGCATGAGTACAACCAACTTAGCAAGTAACAGAAATAAATAAGGAACTGAGAAGGTAGTGACGAGATATACAAATACAATTCATTATCAATAATTCCACCAAAGCTTAGATATGCTTTCAAATCCGACAGTTCAATCAAATCAGTTTTATACGGTTAAAGTGCAGGTAAATCTGGATATAGAATCTTTCAGAAATTTCACGACAATGACAGATAGCAACTAAGTGCATCAACAAATGAAAAGCAAGTAAAGCCTCTCAGGGCAACAATCACTCAACTCGTCATAACAACTCAATCTCTCAACTCTCACCCCTCATTACTCACACTCAATAGGAACCTGCGCTCACTAGGGGTGTGCGGACATCGGAAGAGCTCCTTCAGCCCAAGCGCTATATCGCTGCGACGTTCAGCCCAATCCCATATAAATAGCCATAAAGCTCGTTGCGGCATGCAACCCGATCCAAATACAACCTTAAGGCTTGTTGCGGCGTGCAACCCGATCAATATACATACATATAGCTCACAGCTCGGCACTCACTTTGAATATTTGTACTTCGCTCGGTTGTTTGAGGACACGAATAGCTCCGTATGATGTACTTTGACTTGTGTGAATTGTTGGTTTTGGGTCGCAGGTATTTCAGAATCGAATTGGAAGAAGAAATTTCATTGTTGAAGCTTTAAATTGGGAGAGTTGACCAAAATTTGACTCTTTAGCATTTGACCTCGGATTGGAATTCTAATGGTTCCATTAGCTCCGTTAGGTGATTTTGGACTTAGGAGTGCGTCCGAAATATGATTTGGAGGTCCGTGGTAGAATTAGGCTTGAATTGGCGAAATTGGAAATTTGGTGATTTTTTGTTGGCAGTGGAAAATTTTATATCGGAGTCGGTATGGAATTCCGGAAGTTGGAATGGGTTCGTAGCATCATCTGCTATTTCCGCACCTGCGAAAGAAAGGGTCGCAGGTGCGAGGCCGCTGGTGCACGTGGGGAGTACGCAGGTGCGGGAGACTCTAGGCCAAGGCTAGGAACGCAGGTGCGAAGAATTGGCCGCATCTGTGAGCTCGCAGGTGCGAGGCCTTGAGCGCAGATGCGGAGATGAGGAGCTTGGGCTGGTTTCGCAGATGCACACCTAGGACCGCAAATGCGAGTCCGCATGTGCGAGGAAGGTGTCCGCAGGTGCGGAAGCTGGGTGATTAAGTGAGTTGCACATGTGCGGCTCCTTGGACCGCAGGTGCGGTCGCGCGGGTGCGAGAAAATGGCCGCAGGTGCGAAAATCCTGGGCAGAAACCATAAATAGAACCCTTCGTGAATTTGGTTCATTTTCACCATTGTTATTCGGTTTTTGGAGCTTTTGGGAGAGATTTGAAGAGGGAATCAAGAGGATTTCGTTGAGGTAAGTTATTTGAGCCCTAATACTTGTATATATGGTGATTTTTCATTGTTTAATCATGGTAATTAGTGAAAATGAGGGGTTAGAGCTTGGAATATTTGGAGAGTAATTTAAGGATTTGAAAGACCAAACGATGTCGGATTTTGATGAATTTGGTATGGTTAGACTCGTGAGTGAATGAGCTTTCTAGTTTTGTAAATTTTATCAAATTTCGAGACGTGAGCCCGAGGGCCGGGTTTGAGCCAATTTCGGGTTTGGGTCTAATTTTAAAGCTTTTCTTGTGGAATTCATTCCATTAGCATATATTGATGGTATTGTACTGATTGTGAATAGATTTGGAGCATTAGGAGGCCGAGTCCATAGGCAAGAGCATTGCGGGGTAGAGATTTGACCAGTTTGAGGTAAGTAACGATTGTAAATCTAATCCTGAGGGTATGAAACCCCAGATTTTGTATCATTCTACTATTCTTAGTGACGCACATGCTAGGTGACGGGAGTGTGGGCGTGAACTGTTGGGGATTTGTGACTTGGTCCGCCTCGTAGCAGTTGTAAAGTTGCATACTTTGTTGAAACCATATGATACTTATATGTTTTAGAAAGAATTTCTGTAAATTGGGTTGAATGCCATGTTTGGGCCTTGCGCCAATGCTGTTTGGACCCTTAGGGGCTGTTTCTTACCATCCTCTCATTGTTTTCGATTGAAAATCTATACTCAGTCATGTTGTACTTGTTTACCGCATAACTCAGTTTTATGACTCCAATTTGGTGCATATAAATATTTTGGGCCGAATGCCCTATTTTACTGAAATGCCCGAGTGACTTGAGAGGTTTATGACTGATTGAGGCCGAGGGCCTGATAATTTTGAGGATGAGTGTGGATCGGGGATGCCAGCCTACAGCATACCTTATTATTAAAGAACGTGAGTTGTCCGTGCAACACGTAATTTATCCGTGCAGATTAGAGTGCTTGGGCTGAATGAGCTCCTCCGGAGTCTGTACACACCCCTAGTGAGAGTAGGTACGTACTGAGTGCGAGTGTCGAGTGCCGAGTGTTGAGTGACTAGGAGGCATGAGTGATTGTGAGGTATGCCTAAGTGGTAAGAGTGATTGTGAGGTATGCCCGAGTGGCACGGATGACTGTGAGGTTTGCCCGAGGGGCTGTATATGAGTGATGTTTTGCCCGAGGGGCTGTTTATGATTTCATCATTTTGCTCACCTTTGCATTCAGCCTTTGTTTGAAAAACTGTTGGAAAAATATCTTTAAATGATTTTTACTGAAACCGTGTTTAAACGAGATGTTTGATTAAAGTCCTGATTTGAAAAGCATGTGGTATTTTACTGAGATTTCATGATATGAACGTTATATGCTTTATTGCTCGTTACTACTGCTCAGTATTTATTTATTGTTGTTACTTACTGAGTTGGCGTACTCACGTTACTCCCTGCACCTTGTGTGCAGATTCAGGTGTAGCTGGACACGGTAGCGGTTATTGAGTGTTCTGGTTTGCAGATTTTCTTGGAGATAGCAAGGTAGCTGTTTGGCGATCGCATCCCCTGCTCTTCTCCCTCTTATCTCCCTCTAGTTGTATTTAGCTATTTTCCTGGCTGAGTTAGCCTTGATATTGTTAGACAGATTGTAGTAGATGCTCATGACTAGTGACACTCCGATGTCGGGCTTTTTCTTTTCCGCACTTCTATTTTTCTTTGATTTGAACTCCTCAAATGAAGGTTTTATGTTAAATAGTATTGAAATTATCTTTGAAATAAAAATATCAGTTTGTTTGGAAATAAGTTGGCTTGCCTAATTCCACGATAGGCGCCATCACGACAGATTAGGTTTTTGGGTCGTGACAGATTGGTATCAGAGCCCAGGTTACATAGGTCTCACGAGTCATGAGCGGGTTTAGTAGAGTCTTGCGGATCGGTACGGAGACGTCTGTACTTATCTTTGAGAGGCTACAAAACCCTTAGGAAAACTTCACTTTCTTGTATTCTATCATGCAAAATTGAGTCAGCTTGAGACATAACTCTTTGAATTCCTTACACGCATCTCGTATGCGCACATGAGCGCTCGGTATCAATTGTGCATCGCCGGCTTGTGATTCTATGACCGAGGTTCGAGATATGTATTATGTGTTTTGGTGATGGGCTAGTCTGGAGGACTGGAGGCCAGGTTTAAACCGTAGTTTTGGTTCGGTAGCTTCAGTTGTAATCTGTACATTTGGACTCATATGTCTGGTAATGCCCCTACGAGTGGAATTCGTGGCTCGATGAGCGATGGAATGGATTTATGATGAGTATGATGTAACTGCGGGATGTGTTAAGACGATTTGAATGTGACGAGAAGTGTTTCCTTGAAATGTAAAGGAAGGCCATTGGGCGCTTGATTTTTGTTTTGATGTGACGTACGGTCTCGAGTGTGAATGTTTTGAAGGATCATTCACGCTGTTAAATTTTGGGGCAAATTAAATTCTCATGTCTTGTCAATGAGTTTGGACTCAAGAAAAGTAAGTGATTGTGTAGTAATTGTGGTTGCGAATGGGTATTTTTTATGTTGATGGCTCGAGAGGGATGATCTTCAAAGAGATTTAGAGTCGACAACATTTTATTGGTTCAGGTGCGACAGAGACACATTTCTATTTGATGCAGCAGTTGGGTAGCAAAGTATGATGGAAGACATGAAGGGAAGTGTTTCGCGGTGGTTGAAGTACTAGCAGGTCAAGTAAGAGAAGTATAGGTTGAGAAGTTTCTTAAAGGAGACTATTTAACAGAAGTAAGAGTGGCAGATTAGCATATGAATTCACTAGTAGGGTAGTCTCGCGCCTTGAGAAAGTGTAGAATGGTTTGGAATCATGTTAGTATATGAATCAGCATGCAGACTCTATTTGGAGTGATGGTTAGTGTACAAAGGAAAATTGAATATGGCAGAAAGGAGTGTGTTTGAAATGAATAGAGGCGTAAAGATCTGATTATCGTGTCGGGTGCAATATAACTTGAGTTCGGAAGGTATTGCTGATGTACAGTTGATGTCAATAGGGAAAGTGCAGACTTATAAAAATGGTGGGCGAGCGTGAACTCAGGAGAATTTACAGATTTAGTGGTCATTGCACTCAGTGCAGTGTCATTGGAATATGTCGGTAAGGAATTCCATATGTGGGTTATCTCTTGTGTGCAGCTAGCGGTGGCATGATGTTGATGAAGCTTTTGCGAGGAATATTACTTGCTACCCGGTATGAGGTTGTGTATGTGATTTTGGCTGGAGATTCAGAATGTTCATGAAAGTCTTAATAAAAGACTTCGAGAAGTCTGGAAGGTTAACGATGCGAGACCTTGGTAGTTGAAAAGGAGAAATCCTTACGGGTTCTAATTTTATATAATTGCAGCTTAAGGCTAAGTGGGGGAGTCTGCTATCGATGAGTTAATTGCACGGTTATGGGTCGTATTAGTTTCGGTTCGGGGTATACCGGTGAATCAGTTATGACTTGTAGAGGTCGAGATCGAGGATGACTCGGGTAAAGAAATTTCTGGATACAGGTTGTATTACACTCTATGGTTATAGGAGGACCATAAAATAATTGAGTGGTTATTCACAGAGAATGTAGTGTACATGGAGCGAGATTTTGCTCGGTTGCGTAGGAGTGTAGGTTACTCTTTATTCCATTGGGTGTTGGTGTGCTAATGGGGCACAGGTCGTTTCGGTCCGTTTGGTTGGTTAATTCGAGAATTGAGTAGAGTGGATGACTCTCAAGAATGGTTCCAATGGAATCAAGATTTATAAATATGGCTAGAAAATTGGGAGTTGCATTGAACGGTGTTGAGTCTCGTGGCATCTTATATCATTGTGAATTATGCATTTCAGTATCAAGAAGGTGAAGGAAACAGTTTTAGGTTCACATAAAGTCTCTTCGGAGTAAGCATTTTTGGTTGTGGAACCTTTGAGATACATAAAAGGGAATTCGGTGGCTTATAAGCCTTAGGGCGGCGTGATCCTATGCTAGAGTTCGTGGGGGGTAAGTTTTAGTTAAGGATAATAGTGTTCTAACAAGGAAAAAGTAGCAATTTGAAGGCAATTTAGAAAGAACTTGGAGAAATAGGACAGCTTGGTAGTAGGCTGGGTTAGCACAATAATGGGTATGATTGGTTCTTTGGGTACTTATGATGTGGCTAGTATCTACAAGTGTTTTGTGGAAATGCTCTCAAATTTGGCAACCTGTGTGGCTTGGTAAAGTTAGAAGAATTCGGTTCAGATAGCTTGGTTGTGTGCAAATGGATTTCAAAGTGTTCATGATGGGTTCTACCATGGTTTGCAGTACGGAGCATGTTGTATGTTATGATTTCCTCCTAGAAAGAAGCAAGAAAGAGGTTTCTGATTAATAAGGTATGTAATTTGCTAGTGACTTAGAGTTGATAATGGAATTCTTATGCTTGTCACATGATGGCATAATAGATATGGTGTGTTGTGTGGGAATAGGATTTACATGACCAGGTCACAGTTTAGTTTTGAAGGGAAGGACATAAATTCTTAGGCAGCATGAACGATTTTCGATAACTAGGTAAATTATATTATTATCTGGTATAGCTTGATGAGAGTGTACATTTCAGAAGGGACAATGTGTTTTGATTTATGGGTACTTCGCTGGTATTGCGGCACTTTCCTGGTTGATCGACTGTTGATATTCAAATTTTTGCCAAGTGGCACGGAAGAATTTCAAAGTATTTCTCGTGGGAGGATTGTGTATGAGAGAGGTGTTAGGCATTCGGGTGGTAGAGGTGGAATCAAATATAGTGATTCATGTGTTCTATAGAATTGGAGATTGGGAGTTCTCAAGAGAAGATTATTTCATGGTTGTGGACTGTGAAGTTGTGGCCGGTGCTATCCATATGATAGAAGGTATTATGATTCCGTCATTGTGGACTTTCGGATGTTGTTTATCTATTGGTGGCTGGCCATAGTTGATTTGGGGCCCATTGGTAGGCCCAAGTAGGATGTGTATTCTACACCGAGCCGGATTGATTGGCTCCATACTGCTATTATTGAAGGATGTGTCATTCGGTTGATGTGAAGCTTATTCGTGTTCTGAAATGATATGTGAGCTACTCTTCTATGCTACGAGGAGTTGTGATTCATTGGTTATATGCACATATGGTGTGGTTCTATTGTGGCCTTATAGCGGAATTTGAGCGAGAATAGTATTGGATATTGCTTGGTTGATGACGTTTTGGTTATGTTCTTTCGGGTTTTATGTGGCATGGTGTCGTTTGCTTCTCCATGGTTATGGTAATGCACTTTGGGCACTTGATGTCGAATTGTGCATGGTTATTGATTTTAGTAGGGTAGCTTGAGGTGTTTTATAAGGACCAGTATTTGGATAGGGTCGCGTATAGCAGCAAAGTTATGTGGAAATATGATCCCTCGTGTAAGATTCGTGTGTTATGGTTCTGCGGTGTGTGATGAGTTCTTAGCATTTCGTCGGGGTGGTACTCGTAGAGCTTACGTAACGGTTCTCCTGTTTGGGTCATTGTTACGATTGGGTACATTTGGAATGTTGCTATCTGGTGCACGGATTGCACTGTTGTGGCTTTAAATTGTATTGATATGTCATGTCACTAGAGTGGTCGTGTTAGATGAGACGAGGTCATTGGGCCTAGAATGGATGCTATCAGATTTGATTGTGGTATAATTGGGAGGATAATATCGGACGTCGGCTTTGAAATTGGCTATAGTTCTTGTAGAAGGAACTGGAGCTCAATGACCTGTTGGTCTAATGATTGGTTATGGATTCAATATGTTTCTTTCATCATCGGCAGTGTACGAAGGTTTTAGAACGAGGTTTTGTCTGATATGAGTTTTATTACCAGCACTAGGTTGATTTGAGTCGATACTGTGATTTGAAATTATTGCTTCGAGCATTCGAGCTATGCGGTATTTGAATTTGAGTATTTGAGTTATGGTTACGACTTTTGGTACAGATTGTTCAGACTTATACGGTATGTAGATGCAAACTTCTCATCTTATAGGAAATTTCGGATGTTGGAAATTTGATTTGAAGGCTTGTGGGCTAGGTTGAATTGAAAATTTTCAGTTATGCTGTGCTATCGGACCTGTATGGGATAGGGTGACATGGGATCACCCCCGGGTATATGCAAGTGAAAGCTACACATCGATTTGATGGCTTTTGGAACAACTCTAGGCACGTTCGAGGACGAACGTATGTTTAAGTGGGGGAGGATGTATCGACCCGACCGGTCATTTTAAACATTTGCACTTTGCTCGGTTGTTTGAGGGCATGAGTAGCTCCGTATGATGTACTTTGACTTGTGTGAATTTTTGGTTTTGGGTCGCAGGCATTTCAGAATTGAATTGGAAGAAGGAATTTTATTGTTGAAGCTTTAAATTGGGAGAGTGGGAGAGTTGACCAAAATTTGACTCTTTAACATTTGACCTCGGATTGGAATTCTGATGGTTCCGTTAGCTCCGTTAGGTGATTTTGAACTTAGGAGTGCGTCCCAAATGTGATTTGGAGGTCCGTGGTTGAATTAGGCTTGAATTGGCGAAATTGAAAATTTGGTGATTTTTGGTCGGCAGTGAAAAATTTGATATCGGGGTTGGTATGGAATTCCGGAAGTTGAAATGGGTTCGTAGCGTCATTTGTGACGTGTGTGAAAATTTTTAGGTCATTCGGATGTGGTTTTGTTGGTTTCGGCATCGGTTGCCGAATTTGGAAATTTAGAAGTTCTTAGGCTTGAATCCGAGGGTAATTTGGTGTTTGGATGCTGTTTTGAGTGATTCGAAGGTTCGACTTAGTTTGTATGTTGATATATGACTTGTTGCTATTTTTGGTTGAGGTCCAGAGGGCCTCGGGGTGATTTCGGGTGGTTAATGGATTTGTCAAAGTTGGAATTTGCAGCTGGAGCTGGTACTTCGGCTATTTTCGCACCTGCGGAAGAAAGGGTCGCAGGTGCGAGGCCGCTGGTGCGCGTGAGGAGTGCGCAGGTGTGGGAGACGATGGGCCAAGGCTGGGAAAGCAGGTGCGAAGAATTGGCCGCATCTGCGAGCCCACAGGTGCGAGGCCTTGAGCGCAGATGCGAAGATGAGGAGTTTGGCAAAGTTTCGCAGATGCGCACCTGGGACCACAGATGCGAGTCCGCAGTTGCTAGGAAGGTGTCCGTAGTTGTGAGGAAGGTGTCCGCAGGTGCGGAAGCTGGGTGATTAAGTGATTTGCGCATGTGCGGCTCCTTGGACTGCAGGTGCGGTCGCGCGGGTGCGAGAAAATGGCCTCAGGTGAGAAAAACCTGGTAGAAACCATAAATAGAACCCTTCGCGAATTTGGTTCATTTCCACCATTTTTATTCGATTTTTGGAGCTTTTGGGAGAAATTTGAAGAGGGAATCAAGGGGATTCTGTTGAGGTAAGTTACTTGAGCCCTAATACTTGTATATATGGTGATTTTCCGTTGTTTAATCATGGTAATTAGTAAAAATGAGAGGTTAGGTCTTGGAATTTCTGGAGAGTAATTTAAGGATTTGAAGGACCAAACGATGACGGATTTTGATGAATTTAGTATGGTTAGACTCGTGAGTGAATGAGCTTTCTAGTTTTGTAAAATTTTTCGGATTTCGAGACGTGGGCTCGGGTGCCGGGTTTGAGCCAATTTCGGGTTTGGGTCTAATTTTGAAGCTTTATGTGGAATTCACTCCATTAACGTATATTGATGGTATTGTACTAATTGTTAATAGATTTGGAGTATTTGGAGGCCGAGTCCAGAGGAAAGAGCATTGCGGTGTAGGGATTTGACCGGTTTGAGATAAGTAACGATTGTAAATCTAGTCCTGAGGGTATGAAACCCCGAATTTTGTATCATTCTTCTATTTTTAGTGACAAACATGCTAGGTGACGGGCGTGTGGGCATGCACTGTTGGGTATTTGTGACTTGGTCCGCCCCGTAGCAACTGTAATGTTGCATACTTTGTTGAAACCATATGATACTTATATGTTTTAGAAAGAATTTCTGTAAATTTGGCTGAATGCCATGTTTGGGCCTTGTGCCAATGCTGTTTGGACTCTTAGGGGTTGTTTCTTACCATCCTCTCATTATTTTCGATTGAAAATCTATACTCAGTCATGTTATACTTGTTTACCGCATAACTCTATTTTATGACTCTATTTTGATGCATATAAATATTTTGGGCCGAATGCCCTATTTTACTGAAATGCCCGAGTGACTTGAGAGGTTTATGACTGAGTGAGGCCGAGGGCCTGATTTGTGAGGATGAGTATGGATAGGGGCTGCCCGCCTGCAACATACCTTATTATTATAGCACGTGATTTGTCCGTGCAACACATTGTGCAGATTATAGCGCTTGGGCTGAAGGAACCCCTCCGGAGTCTGTACACACCCCCAGTAAGCGTAGATACCTACTGAGTGCAAGTGCTGAGTGACTGGGAGGCATGAGTGATTGTGAGGTATGCCCGAGTGGCAAGAGTGATTGTGAGGTATGCCCGAGTGGCACGAGTGACTGTGAGGTTTGCCCGAGGGGCTGTTTATGATTTCATCATTTTGTTCACCTTTGCATTGAGCCTTTGTTTGAAAACTTATTGGAAAAATATCTTTAAATGATTTTTACTGAAACCGGGTTTAAAGGAGATGTTTGATTCATATCCTAATTTTAAAAGCATGTGGTATTTTACTGATATTTCCTGCTATGAACGTTATATGCTTTATTGCTCGTCACTACTGCTTAGTCTTTATTTATTGTTGTTACTTACTGAGTTGCCGTATTCACGTTACTCCCTGCACCTTGTGCGCATATTCAGGTGTAGCTGGACACGGTAGCGGTTATTGAGTGTTCTGGTTTGCAGATTTTCTTGGAGATAACAAGGTAGCTGTTTGGCGATCGCAGCCCCTGCTCTTCTCCCTCTTATTTTCCTCTAGTTGTGTTTAGCTATTTTCCAGGCTGAGTTAGCCTTGATATTGTTAGACAGATTTTAGTAGATGCTCATGACTGGTGACACCCCGATGTCGGGCTTTTTCTTTTCCGCACTTCTATTTTTCTTTGATTTGAACTCCTCAAATGAAGGTTTTATGTTAAATAGTATTGAAATTATCTTTGAAATGAAAATATCGGTTTGTTTGGAAATGAGTCGGCTTTCCTAGTTCCACGATAGGCACCATCATGACATATTAGATTTTTGGGTCGTGACAAGGCCCTAACTCAGTCACTAACCTCTCTAGTCTCTCGGGCTCAAAATAAATCATAAAGATCAGCCCAAACAAAATAACATAGTGTATCAACAAGAATGAAGAAGATACTGAGATATGATGCGCAAGAAAAACCATGACTGAGTACAAGAGAACAATTTGCAACTAATTCAACAAATACGTGACCTCTGCGGGTCCCAAAAGTATCATCACATAGCCTAAGCATGATTTCTAACATGATTTGCAGTCAACTTTCTATAACACAGAGAGAGCAGGTAATTAACAATAGGCTATTCGACTTTACAGTCTCACAGGACAGACCAAGTCACAATCCCCCACGGTGCACGCCTACACGTCCGTCACCTAGTATGTGCGTCACCTCCAAAATAGTCACATTATACCAATATACAGGGTTTCATACCCTCAGGACCAGATTTAAAACTGTTACTTACCTCAAACCGCGCAAAATCCTACTCTGCAATGCCATTTCCCCTCGAATCAATCTCCAAACTCCCCGAATCTAGCCATAAGTAGTACGATATAATTAATGTAGGCTAAAAGAATCAATTCCACAAGAAAAACACTAATTTATAAGTCAAAATCTAAAATAGGCTGAACCAGGCCCCCCGGGCCCACGTCTCGAAACCTGAACAATAGTCACAAAACACGAAAGGCCATTCACTCACGAGTCCAACCATACCAAATTTATCAAAATCTGACATCCTCTGTCCCTCCAAAATCCAAATATTCACTCTCTAACTAGGTGTACAATCAGTGGGTAAACACCTTTATTGAAGATAAATAGGCACAAGGAACTTACCTCAGCAAACACTTCAAAATCCTCCAAAATTTGAGTTCCAAAAGGTGAAAATGGTGAAAATTCTCGAAGTCTTCTATTTATAGGTTCTGCCCAGCAAAACCGCACTTGCGGACCTCCTGTTGCATCATCGACGCCGCACCTGCGAAAATTCCATCGCAGGTGCGGATCCCACTTAAGCTCCCAGATTTCGCATTTGCAGTCACATCTTCGCACCTGCGGGCCCTGCCCGCTTCTGTGATCCTTCCCACTCAGGACTTTTCCGCATCTGCGCCTCCTCTTCCGCATCTACGGTTTCGCAGATGCGCTCCTAACCTCGCACCTGCACTTCTAGTCCAACCCATCCTTGCCCACATCTTCGTCCTCCTCTTCTCTTCTGTGGGGCTACACCTGCGGGCTCCCACCGCACGTGCAAAACACTAGAACACCAGAAGAAACCAGCAATGCCTAAGTCCAAATTTCCTTCCGATGGGCATCCGAAACACCCCCGAGCCCCTCGGGACCTCAACCAAACATACCAACAAATTATATAACGCCATGCGAACTTAGTCGAACCTTAGAATCACTCAAAACAACATCAAAACATCGATTACATCCGGATTCAATCCTAATGAACTTCTAAACTTTTAAATTCCACAAACGATGCCAAAACCTACCAAACTATGTCCTATTGACCTCAAAATTTTCACACAAGTCATATTCAACATTACGGACATACTTCAACTTCCGGAATCAGAATCTGACCCTGATATAAAAAAGTCAACACCCCGGTCAAACTTTCCAAAAATTCGACTTCCGCCATTTCAAGCCTAAATTAGCTACAGACCTCAAATTTACAGTCTAGACACACTCCTAAGTCCAAAATCACCCAACGAAGCTGACAACACCGACGAAACTCCATTCTGGAGTCGGCTTCACACACTTCTGACTACGGTCAAAATCCTGAGACTTAAGGTTCCGTTTTAGGGACTAAGTGTCCCAAAACACTTTGAAACCAAAAACAAGACCTCCCGGCAAGTCACTTAAGCAGAAACAGATACGGGGAAAATAGTAAATAGGGGATCGGGGCTAATACACTCAAAATGACCGGCCGAGTCATTACATCCTCCCCCTCTTAAAACAATCGTTCATCCTCGAACGAGTATAGAGACATATCTGAAGTGGTGAAAAGATAAGGATAACGACTGACCCCTCCACTGAACCTTTACAGAAGTAATATTCTTCAACCTCAGCTTTCGAACATGCCTATCTAAGATCGCCACCGGCTCCTCAATATAAGATAAATCCTTGTCCAACTAGACTGAGTTGAAACATAGAATACTGGATGAACTCCTGCTAGATTGGGAGGCAAGGCAAGCTCAAAAGCAACTCCTCAACACGTCGCAATGCCTCAAATGGGCCGATAAACCTCGGGCTCAATTTGCCCTTCTTTTCGAACCTCACAACACCCTTCATGGGTGACACCCGGAGCAAGACCCGCTCTCCAACCATGAATGCAACATTGCGAACCTTCCGATCTGCATAACTCTTCTGTCTGGACTGGGCTTGCATAGTCTATCCTGAATCACCCTAACCTTCTCCAGAGCATCCTGAACCAAGTCTGTACCCAATAATCTAGGCTCGCCCGGCTCGAACCTACCCACTGGACACCTACACCGCCTACCAAGTTGTAGGCAAACTCCGCTAGTTGCAAGAAATGATACCACGAACCCCCAAACTCCATTACACATGCACAGAGCATATCCTCTAATATCTGAATAGTGCGCTCAGACTGTTCGTCCGTCTGAGGGTGAAATGTTGTGCTCAACTCTACTCGAGTACCCAACTCATGCTATATGGCCCTCCAGATCCGTGATGTATACTGCGTACCCCGTCAGAAATGATAGATACCGGTACGCCATGAAGCCTGACAATCTCACGGATATACATTCGAGCCAGCTGCTCGGAAGAATAGGTAGTCATCACATGAATGAAATGAGCTAACTTGGTCAGCCGGTCCACAATCACCCAAACTGAATCAAACTTTCGCTGAGTCCGTTGAAGCTCAACAACGAAATCCATAGTGATCCGCTCCCATTTCCATTCTGGAATCTCTAACTTCTGAAGCAACCCGCCTGGTCGCTGATGCTCCTACTTCACCTGCTGGCAATTTAGGCACCGAGCTATATACTCCACTATGTCCTTCTTCATTCTCTTCCACCGGTAATGTTGTCTCAAGTTGTGATACATCTTCGCGGCACCCGGATGAATAGAATACCGCGAACTGTGAGCCTCCTAAAGAATCAGCTCACGCAAACCATCTATATTGGGCACACATGGCCTGCCTTGCATTCTCAATGCACCATCATCCCCAATAGTGACATTCTTAGCATCACTCTACTGGACCGTGTCCTTAAGGACAAGCAGATGGGGTCATCATACTGAAGCTCCCTGATACGATCATAAAGAGAAGACCAAGAGAACACACAAGCCAATACTCGACTCGGCTCAGAAATATCCAATCTAACAAACTAGCTAGCTAAGGCCTGAACATCTAATGCTAATGGCCTCTCTACTACTGGAAGATATGCTAAGCTCCACAAACTCTCTGCCCGGTGACTCAAGGCATCGGCCACCACATTGGCCTTCCCGAGATGGTACAAAATGGTGATATCATAGTCCTTAAGAAGCTCCAACCACCTCCGCTGACACAAGTTAAGATCCTTATGTTTGAACAGATGCTGCAAACTCCGATGATTAGTATAAATCTCATAATTGACCCCATACAAATAGTGCCGCCAAATCTTCAAGGCATGAACAATAGCTGCTAACTCAAGGTCGTAGACATGATAGTTCTTCTCATGGGGCTTCAACGGGTGCGTAACATAAGCAATCACTCTACCCTCCTGCATTAGAACACATCCAATACCGATCTACGAGGCGTCACAATACATTATGTAAGAACCAGAAGCTGATGGTAGAACTAGAACTGGAGCCGCGGTCAAAGTAGTCTTGGGCTTCAAAAAGCATTCCTCGCTCTCGTCCGACCACCTGAAAGAACGACCCTTCTGGGTCAATTTAGTCAAGGGCGATGCAATAGATGAGAAAACCTCCACAAAAATAACGGTAATAGCCCGCCAACCCGAGAAAGTGCCGAATTTCCGTGCTTGAGGACGGTCTGGGCCAACTCTGCACCGCCTCTATCCTCTTCGGATCCACCTGAATACCCTCACTGGACACCATGTGCCCCAAGAACGCTACTGCACTTAGCCAAAACTTACACTTGGGGAACTTTGCATAAATCTTCTCCTCCCTCAATCGCTATAACACAATCCTCAGATACTAAGCATGCTCCTCCTGGCTATGAGAGTACACCAGGATGTCATCAATGAATACCGTAACGAACGAGTCAAGATAAAGATGAAACATACTATTCATCAGATGCATGAACACTGCTGGGGCGTTAGTCAGCCCAAAAGACATTACAAGGAACTCATAATGGCCATATTAGATCCTGAAAGCTGTCTTAAGAATATCTGAGTCTCGAATCTTCAGCTGGTGATTCCCTGACCTCAAATCAATCTTGGAGAACACCATCGCTCCCTGAAGCTGGTCAAATAAATAATCAATACGCGGCAAAGGATACTTGTTCTTGATTGTGACCTTGTTCAACTGTCTGTAATCAATGCATATTCTCATAGTACCATCCTTCTTCTTCAAAAATAGAACTGGTGCACCCCAAGGTGACACGCTAGGCCGAATAAACCCCTTAGCAAGGAGTTCCTGAAGCTTCTCATTCAACTCTTTCAACTAAGCTGGTTCTATACGATACTGTGGACATGTTGGCCTATTAGGCCCGTATGTCACGTGTATATAATAAAGTAATAAGAAAGATACGTTAGGTTGGTACTCGGTTGAGTAAGGTACCGGGTGCCTATTGCGGCCCAAAGGTTTGGGTCGTGATAATGAGTGAGACTGGAGAGATTGATGACTGAGTAAGGTTGAGAGCCTGATTATGAGTGACAGGTATTTGGATCGGGCTGCACGCCGCAGCAGTATTTGGATCGGGCTGCACGCCGCAGTAGTATTGGGTCGGGTTGCACGCCGCAACAATAGAGCTCTTGGGCTGAAGGAGCCCCTCCGGAGTCTGTACCCCCCAGTGAGCGTAGTCGACTATATATATATGTGGATCGGGCTACACGCTGCAACAGTTATTATACAATGCTGAGTGATTTAGTGTGCTGAGTATTGAGCCTAGTGAGAGAGGATGTGAGGCAGTGAGATTGAGTACTCTGAGAGTGTGAGTACATGATTCATCTCTGAGATACATGGCATTTACATGCACACATGACATACGGGCATAGAGATGCATTTTTCGTCATGCTATATAGTATCACATCATTCATAACTTATTATACACATTGATATGTGGGTACAGAGAGGTATTTAATACTTGCTATTTGGAAATAAAATGAAACATTTTATTTATCGTGGAAAGGATAATTGGAAAATTACAGTTTTCAAACTTACTCGTACTTCTGGCATTTTCGATAAGAGATCTAGGATTTTCTTTCACTGAGATATTTGAAAAGCATGACCATTTTTTGAAACTGTGAACCAGCTGAGTATTTTTACTTTTGGGATATCTCTTTTATACTTGCATTTATGTTGTTAAGAACTGTTGTGGAATATTGGTATTGGACCCGATCTGGTGTTAGTTCGTCACTACTTTTAACCTAAGGTTAGTTCTGTTACTTACTCAGTACATGGGGTCTGTTATACTGATACTATACTTCTGCACATTGCGTGCAGATGTTGGTTGATGTTGTTGTTGTGTTTGACAGTTGCAGGACTTGAAGATATACCTGCATCCTTGTTGTAGCTGCCTCCTTTGTTCGGGGTAGCCTTAGATTATAAAACTTTGTTATGTACTTTTCAAATAAATATGTATTTATTTCATTTCCGCTTTGTAAACTGTATTCTTAGAAGCTCATGATTTGTACTACTAGTTCTTGGAGAATGTATAATATTCAGATATTTCTTTATTTAATCACTTTATTGATTGTTAATGGAATTGGTTAGAGGTTAATTGTCTTACCTAGCAGGTTGGGTTAGATGCCATCACGACTTGTGGATTTGGGGCCGTGATAAGCAATGTGTTCTAATGTATGGATACTTCACTGGTACTGCGGCACTCTTCTAGTTGATCGACTGCTGATATTCAAATTTTGCTATGTGGTACAAAAGAATTTTAGAAGTATTGCTCGTGGGATGATCGTGTATGAGAGATGTGTTAGACATTCTGGCAATGGAGTTGGGATCAAATATGGTAATTTGTGTGTTCTATGGATTTGGAGATTGCGAGTTCTCAGGAGCAGATTGTTTCATGGTTGTGGACTGTGAAGTTGTGGCCGAAGCTAGCCAGATGATAGAATGTGTTATGATTCAGTCATTATGGACTTTCGGAGGTTATTTATCAATCTGTGGCTAGAGCTGATTTGGGAGTCCATTGGTAGCCCTATTAGGATGTGTATTCTGCACCGAGCCGAATCGGTTGGCTCCATATTGCTATTGTTGAGGGATGTTCCATTCGTTTGTTGTTGAACTTATTCGTGTTCTGAAATGATCTATGAGTTACTCTTCTATGCTACGAGGAGTTGTGATTCGTTAGTTATATGCACATATGGTGCGGTTCTATTGTGGCCTTATTGCGGAATTTGAGCAAGAAAAGTATTGGGTATTTCTTGGTTGATGGCGTATTGGTTATGTTCTTTCGGGTTTTGTGTAGCATGGTTTCATTTGGTTCTCTGTGGTTATGGTAATGCACTTTGAGTATTTGATGTCGAATTGCGCATGGTTATTGATTTTTAGTAGGGTGGATTGAGGTATTTCATATGGACCAGTATTTGCATAGGGTCGTGCATTGCAGTAGAGTTATGTGGAAATATGATCCTTTGTGTTAGATTCGTGTGTTATGGTTCTATGGTGTATGATGGGTTTAAGCATTTCATGGTGGTGGTACTTGTTGAGCTTGCAGGACGGTTCTATCGTTTGAGTCATTTTCCATGATTGAGTACATTTGGAATGTTGCTATTTGGTGCACGGATTGCATGTGTTGTGGCTTTAGATTGTATTGATATATCATGTCACTAGAGTGGTCGTGTTGGATGAGATGAGGTCATTAGACCTAGAATGGATGCTATTGGATTTGATTGTGGTATATTTGGAAGGATAATATCGGAAGTCAGCTTAGAAATTGGCTATAGTTCTTGTAGAAGGAGAGGGAGCTCCATGACCTGTTTATCTCATGAATGGTTATGAATTCTGCGTGTTTCTTTCATCATCGGCAGTGTACGAAGGTTTTAGAGCGAGGTTTTGTTTGATATGAGGTCTATTACCGGTATTGGTTTTTTTTTGAGCAGCTACTGTGATTTGAAATTTTTGCTATGAGTATTTGAGTTATGTGGTACATCATGTGATTACATCTTGGGTTATAGATATGGCTTGATACAACTTGTTCAAACTTATACAGTGTATAGATGCGAGATTCTGATCTTATAGAAATGGTGGATGTTGGAAATTGGATTCTAAGGCTTATGGGCTAGGTTGAATTAAGAAACTACAGTTATGTTGTATTTTCGGGCCTATATGGGATAGGGTGACGTGAGATCACCCCTGGGTATGTGCATGGCATGGTTATACGGCGGTTTGATGGCTTTGAGAACAACCCTGGACACATTCGAGGACGAACGTATGTTTAAGTGGGGAGAATGTAACGACCCAACCGGTCATTTTGAGCATTTACACTTCACTCGGTAGTTTATGGGCGTGAATAGCTCCGTGTGATTTATTTTTGATTTGTGTGAATCGTCGGTTTTGGTCTTCATGTTATTCAGGAATAATTTGGAAGAATGATGCTCAACTAGGGAGCTTTAAATTTGAAAGAGTTTACCAAGTTTGACTTTTTAGCATTTGACCTCAGATTCTGATGGTTCCGTTAGCTCCGTTGGATGATTTTGGACTTAGGAGCGCTTCTGGATTGAGATTTGGAGGTCCGTGGTTGAATTTGGCTCGAAATGGCAAAAGTTGAAATTTTGGATAGTTTGACCGGAAGTGGACATTTTGATATCCAGGTCGAATTTTGATTCTGGAAGTTGGAGCTGGTCCGTAATGTCGAATGTGACTTGTGTGCAAAATTTGAGGTCCGTCGGACGTGATTTGATAGGTTTCGGCATCGGTTGTGGAAGTTTGAAGTTTCAAAGTTCATTGAATTCGAATTGAGACGTGATTCATCGTTCCGATGTTGTTATGTGTGTTTTGAGGCCTCGAGTAGGTCCGTGTTATGTTATTGGACTTATTGGTATGTTTGGACGGGGTCCCGAGGAGTTGTGTTTTGCTACTGCTGTGTTCTGTTGTTTTCTGGTGTCTCAATCCTTCATCGCGTTCGCGTGGCAAGTGTCGCAAATGCGTAGTGTATTTGGATAGCAGTAGCATTTCTTCAATGCGTTTGCGAGTAATGGTCCGCGTTCGCGTAGTGTTGGGGGAAGTCTTCTTCGTGTTCGCGTATGATGGATCGCGGAAGGAAAGGGTTCAACTGGGAGCCGGAGCCGGAGGCATTCTTCATCGCGTTCGCGTAGTTGGAGCCGCATTCGCGAAGGTCTGAGCCAGCTGTAAGTCGCATTCGCGAGGTTTTTACCACGAACGCGAAGTGTTTTATGGTGGCAGATTATTTTGTTCATCACGAATGCGATGGTGTTGATGCATTCGCGTAAGAGGATGCCTGGGCAGAAGTATAAAGTACTATATTTGAGGGTTTCAGCCATTTTTACATTTTGGGAGCTATGGTGCTCCGATTGAGGCGATTCTTGAAGCAATTGTCACCATATGAATTGGGGTAAATGTTCTTTACTCGGTTTTTGTTATATTTTATGAATCTATCTTCTTTTTTGATAATGGGATTGTGAATTTTAAAGAGGAAATTGGGAGTTTTGGCCTAAAGTTTCATAATGTGAATTTTTGAGTTTTGAACATCGAATTGGAGTCCGATTTGAGTGAAACTAGTGTGGTTGGACTAGTAATTGTATGGGTTGTTGGATTTTGTAAAACTTTTCGAGTTCTGAGGTGCGGGCTCGGGTTTTGTTTTTGGCCGGTTTTGGGCTTTTTGATTCAAGATTTGATCTTTTTCGATCGGGATTGGTTCCTTTAGCATTGTTTGATGTACTTGAGTTATTTTTGGTTAGTTTCAGACCGTTCGGAGGTCGGAACGCGCGTGATGGTATCTTTGGAGAATCGTTTGGCTTGCTCGCAATTGGTATTGGCTTGTTCGAGGTAAGTAACTCTTTTAAACTTAGTGCTGAGGGTACTAAACCCCGAATTACGTGTTTTGTGGTTGGTATTGAGGTGACGTACTTGCTAGGTGACGGGCGTGCACCCTGTGAATTGTGACTCCGTTATTTCTATGGCACTGTATAGTGGCCCTATTTTATTGATATTTGTGTTATCACCATGTGATAAAGTAACTGAGCTGTCAATCATGCTAAATATCATGTTTAGGCTTTATGCTGATATTGTTAGGACCCATAGTGGTCGTTTCTTGCTGTCATCTCACTGATTTCATTGATATATCGTACTCAGTCATATTCATGAATTCATATCATATCTCTGTCTCAGTTGTTGTTTATTGATACATCATATCATTGTTGTCGGGCTAGTTTCATGACATTGTGAGCCCGTGAGTGAGACTGGAGAGATTGATGACTGAGTGAAGCCGAAGGCCTGAGTGAGAGTAACATCTTGGGATCGGGCTGCACGCCGCAACATATTACATTGATTATATTTTATATGGATCGCGTTACATGCCGCAACGAGCCTCGGGGCTGTATGTATATGGATCAGTTGCACGCCACAACGAGCCTTAGGGCTGTATATATATATATATGGATCGGGTTGCACGCCCAACTAGCCTTATGGATATTTATTTATTATGGGATCGGGTTGCATGCCGCAGCGATATAGCGCTTAGACTGAAGGAGCCCCTCCGGAGTCTGCACACCTTTAGTGAGCGCAGTCGACTATATATTTGTGGATCGGGATGCACGCCGCAACGGGTATGGTATAGCCCTAAGTGATTGAGTGTGCTGAGCATAGTGAGAGAGAATGCGAGACAGTGAGATTGAGTACTCTGAGAGTGTGAGTACATGAGCTCATCATCGAGATGCATTGCATTTGACATGCGTACTTGAGATACATGCATAGAGGTGCATTTCCTTCTGCTACCTAGTTTTGGGGACATTTGTGATTTTACCTGTATCTTGACATATAGGCATAGAGAAGTACTTTTCTCATGCTATCTGAAAATGAAACATCTTACTATTTATTGAAAGGAGTTTTGGGAAAAAATCACAGTTTTCAAACTTACTCGCATTTTGGCTTTTTTGGTAAAAAATTTGGATTTTCACTGAGATATTTGAAAAGAAATGCTTATTTTTCTGGAACTGTGAACGGACTGAGCCTTTTATTTCAGAGATACTCTTTTGTTACGTGTACTATGTTATTATGAACTGTTGTGGAGTATTGGTGTTGGTCCCGACCTTTCTGTTAGCTCGTCACTACTTTCAACCTAAGGTTATGTTTGTTACTTATTGAGTACATGGGGTCGGTTGTACTCATACTACACTTCTACACCTTGCGTGCAAATGTTGGCTGCTAATGTTGTTGTGTTCGATGGGAGCTGGATTTGAAGATGTACCTGCGTCCCGGTTGTAGCTGCCTCTTGTTCGTGGTAGCCTTAGATCTATAAAACTCTGTTTATGTACTATTCAAACAGACGATGTATTAATTTCATTTTCGCTTTGTAAACTCTATTCTTAGAAGCTCATGATTTGTACTACCAGTTCTTTGGGAATGTAATAGATTCAGATATTTATTTACTTAATTGCTTTATTAATTATTATTGGAATTAATTAGTGGTTAATTGACTTACCTAGCGGGTTGTGTTAGGTGCCATCACGACTAGTCAGATTTTGGGTCGTGACATAACAATGGCAGGATCAGCCCTATTACTAAGGGTTTGACAATAGACACGTTTTTAACATTCAAGTAAAAAAAACATTTATTCTTGTAAAACCACCTACTATAGTACTATGGTGACAAGTTTTGGCAGTAGACTAAGTTGTACATTTGGGACCATTTGGACCACTCGTCTTTCACGAGTCACGAATTTTTGCCTTTTTTGGTTGAACACATTAAATTTATTTTTTTGTTGTTCGAAATTGAATAATTTTATCTTCGATCAAACTTATAGCCCATTTATTACCTTATCGATAGAAAATATTTTATTTTATTATTGACTCCTAACAAAAAGTAGGGTAAATTTGGACTAATAATAACAATAATAATAATAATAATAATAATAATAATAATAAAAGTAATAATAGTAAAATAGTAATAATAATAATAATAATAACAGAAAAGACATGAATGAAAGTAAAGCAGTTAATTCATAATAACGAACTCAAATTCAACTAGCGGAGAGTCTAGAATAACAAGTCATATAAGCTATACTAGATTACTGAGGCCAATCCAACCATCACAACAAATGTAATTTAAATTAATATGTTGCGACGTGCAACCCGATCCCACAATATCAACTTTAAAAATCAGTTGCGGCATGCAACCTGATCCCATCATATCATCATCTATCAATATTATAATCCGTCCTTATCCGGCCATTTCAATTCATTACCTTTCGATTTTTGTTGCGGCGTGCAATCCGCCCCCCAAACAATTTCAATCAACAATAGCAATTCAACAACCAAGATTTACAAGAAGTTCTACGTCAAGAGAATAAATGTACGAGCAATGGAGAATAGCATGATAATCAAAGAATCTCGAACAACTCGGATGTTTCAACTTTACTAACTCAATGGTATCTACCAGTTAACAACTTATACAAATGAAACTTCATTATTAAAGGCAACAAATGATATGAAAAAACAAGACAAGCAAGGCATAAGACAATCAAGATATGCAAGAAAAGCAAATAGAGACAAGTAGCAAATAAACATAGAATCATGGAAGGAATGGACAATTTAATATAAGCTACACTAAATGTCATGTAGCAAATATGGCATACCAGTTCGTTAAGCATATAGAAATTTAGGCATAAAACAAGATATACTATGAAATAACAAAAATAGGGAAGCAAGTAATGTAACGGTGCATATACACATGTCACCTCGCATATACGCCGTTTCACACTTAATACACACAACATATAGTTCAAGGGTCCCTAATTCCCTCAAATTAAGGTTAGACCCAATACTTACCTCGCTCCGCAATCAACTCAAAACTTAACAATAGCCTTGCCTTTCGAACAAGCCTCCAAACCAACCAAATCTAGAAATTATTTATCAAATGATTCAAAATAAACTATAGAAACTACTCACGAATGAAAGAAGTTCAATTTAGATCATTTTTGAAAAAGGTCAACAAAAGCCAACCCCGGGCTAGCTTGGTCAAAATCGAGATTCGGACCAAAATTCGATTATAATAATAATAATAATAATAATAATAAATAAATAAATTATTTTAAACAAATTATTTTAAACAAATAATAATAATAATAATAATAATAATAATAATAATAATAATAATAATAATAATAATAATAATAACAGAAAAGGCATATATGAAAGTAAAGCAGTTAATTCATAATAACGAACTCAAATTCAACTAGCGGACAGTCTAGAATAACCAGTCATATAAGCTCTTCTAGATTACCGAGGCCAATCCAACCAACACAACAAATGTAATTTAAATCAATATATTGCGGCATGCAACTCGATCCCACAATATCAACTTTAAAAATCCGTTGCGGCGCTCAACCTGATCCCATCATATCATCATCTATCAATATTATAATCCGTCCTTATCCCGCCATTTCAATTCATTACCTTTCGATTTTCGTTTCGGCGTGCAACTCGCTCCCTAAACAATTTCAATCAACAATAGCAATTCAACAACCAAGATTTACAAGAAGTTCTACGTCAAGAGAACAAATGTACGAGCAATGGAGAATAGCATGATAATCAAAGAATCTCGAACAACTCGGATGTTTCAACCTTACCAACTTAACGGTATCTACCAGTTAACAACTCATACAAATGAAACGTTTTTATTAAAGGCAACAAATGATATGAAACTACAAGACAAGCAAGGCATAAGACAATCAAGATATGCAAGAAAAGCAAATAGAGACAAGTAGCAAATAAACATGGAATCATGGAAGGAATGGACAATTTAATATAAGGAACACTGAATGTCATGTAGCAAATACGGCATACCAGTCTGTTAAGGATATAGAAATTAAGGCATGAAACAAGATATACTATGAAACAACAAAAAAAGGGAAGCAAGTAATGTAACGGCGCATATACACGCGTCACCTTGCATATACGTCGTTTCACACTTAATTCACACAACATGTAGTTCAAGGGTCCTTAATTCCCTCAAATCAAGGTTAGACCCAATACTTACCTTGCATCGTAATCAACTCAAAACTCAACAATGGCTTTGCCTTTCAAACAAGCCTCCAAACCAACCAAATCTAGAAATTATTTATCAAATGATTCAAAATAAACTCTAGAAACTACCCATGAAAGAAAGAGGTTCAATTTAGATCTTTTTTGAAAAAGGTCAACAAAAGTCAACCCCGGGCTCGCTTGGTCAAAACCGAGATTCGGACCAAAATCCGATTATTATATTAATAATAATAATAAAAAAAATAATTAAAACAATAATAATAATAATAATTATTATAATAATAATAAAAGTAATAATAGTAAAATAGTAATAATAGGAGTAATAATAATAATAATAATAATAATAATAATAATAATAATAACAGAAAAGACAGGAATGAAAGTAAAGTAGTTAATTCATAATAACGAACTCAAAGTCAACTAGTGGAGAATCTAGAATAACCAGTCATATAAGCTCTTCTAGATTACCGAGGCCAATCCAACCATCACAACAAATGTAATTTAAATCATTATGTTGCGACGTACAACCTGATGCCACAATATCAACTTTAAAAATCCGTTGCGGCGCGCAACCTGATCCCATCATATCATCATCTATCAATATTATATTCCGTCCTTATCCCGCCATTTCAATTCGTTACCTTTCGATTTTCGTTGCGGCATACAACCCGCTCCCTAAACAATTTGAATCAACAATAGCAATTCAACAACCAAGATTTACAAGAAGTTCTACGTCAAGAGAACAAATGTACGAGCAATTGAGAATAGCATGATAATCAAAGAATCTCGAACAACTCGGAGGTTTCAACTTTACCAACTCAACGGTATCTCCTAGTTAACAACTCATACAAATGAAACTTCTTTATTAAAGGCAACAAATGATATGAAACTACAAGACTAGCAAGGCATAAGACAATCAAGATATGCAAGAAAAGCAAATAGAGACAAGTAGCAAATAAACATAGAATCATGGAAGGAATGGACAATTTAATATAAGGAACATTAAATGTCATGTAGCAAATATGGCATACCAGTCCGTTAAGCATATAGAAATTAATGTATGAAACAAGATATACTATGAAATAACAAAAATAGGGAAGCAAGTAATGTAACGGCGCATATACACACGTCACCTCGCATATACGCCGCTTCACACTTAATACACACAACATGTAGTTCAAGGGTCCATAATTCCCTAAAATCAAGGTAAGACCCAATACTTACCTCGCTCTGTAATCAACTCAAAACTCAACAATGGCCTTGCCTTTCGAACAAGCCTCCAAACCAACCAAATCTAGAAATTATTTATCAAATGATTCAAAATAAACTCTAGAAACTACCCACGAATGAAAGAGGTTCAATTTATATCATTTTTGAAAAAGGTCAACAAAAGTTAACCTCGGGCTCGCTTGGTCAAAACCGAGATTCGGACCAAAATCCGATTATTATATTAATAATAATAATTATAATAAAAATAATAATAATAATAATAATAATAAAAATAATAATAATAATAATTATTATTATAATAGTAATAAAAGTAATAATAGTAAAATAGTAATAATAGTAATAATAGTAATAATAATAATAATAACTAATAATAATAATAATAATAATAATAATAATAATAATAATAATAATAATAATAATAATAATAATAATAATAATAATAATAGTAATAACAGAAAAGACAGGAATGAAAGTAAAGAAGTTAATTCATAATAACGAACTCAAATCCAACTAGAGGAGAGTCTAGAATAACCAGTCATATAAGCTCTTCTAGATTACCGAGGCCAATCCAACAATCACAACAAATGTAATTTAAACCAATATGTTGCGGCGTGCAACCCGATCCCACAATATCAACTTTAAAAATCTGTTGCGGCGCGCAACCTGATCCCATCATATCATCATCTATCAATATTATAATCCGTCCTTATCCCGCCATTTCATTTCATTACCTTTCGATTTTCGTTGCAGCATACAACCCACTCCCCAACCAATTTCAATCAACAATAGCAATTCAAAAACCAAGATTTACAAGAAGTTCTACGTCAAGAGAACAAATGTACGAGCAATGGAGAATAGCATGATAATCAAAGAATCTCGAACAACTTGGATGTTTCAACCTTACCAAATCAACGGTATCTACCAGTTAACAACTCATACAAATGAAACTTCTTTATTAAAGGAAACAAATGATATGAAACAACAAGACAAGCAAGGCATAAGACAATCAAGATATGCAAGAAAAGCAAATAGAGACAAGTAGCAAATAAACATGGAATCATGGAAGGAATGGACAATTTAATATAAGGAATACTAAATGTCATCTAGCAAATATGGCATACCAGTCCGTTAAGCATATAGAAATTAAGGCATGAAACAAGATATACTATGAAACAACAAAAATAGGGAAGCAAGTAATGTAACAGCGCATATACACACGTCACCTCGCATATACGCCGTTGCACACTTAATACACACAACATGTAGTTCAAGGGTCCCTAATTCTCTCAAATCAAGATTAGACCCAATACTTACCTCGCTCCGCAATCATCTCAAAACTCAACAATGGCCTTGCCTTTCGAACAAGCCTCCAAACCAACCAAATCTAGAAATTTTTATCAAATGATTCAAAATAAACTCTAGAAACTACCCACGAATAAAAGAGGTTCAATTTAGATCATTTTTGAAAAAGGTCAATAAAAGTCAATCCCGGGCTCGCTTGGTCAAAATCGAGATTCGGACCAAAATCCGTTTATTATATTAATAATAATAATTATAATAAAAATAATAATAATAATAATTATTATTATTATTCAGACAGGCAGATACTATAATTATAAAATAATAAATAGTAGTAGTAATAATAATAATAATAATAATAATAATAATAATAATAATAATAATAATAATAATAATAATAATAATAACAGAAAAGATAGGAATGAAAGTAAAGCAGTTAATTCATAATAACGAACTCAAATCCAACTAGCGGAGAGTCTAGAATAACCAGTCATATAAGCTCTTCTAGATTACCCAGGCCAATCCAACAATCACAACAAATGTAATATAAATCAATATGTTGC
>NW_027438270.1:300000-377500 GCF_000715075.1 Nicotiana tabacum | reverse complement strand
CTTTATTAAAGGCAACAAATGATATGATACTACAAGACAAGCAAGGCATAGGACAATCAAGATATGCAAGAAAAGCAAATAGAGACAAGTAGCAAATAAACATGGAATTATGGAAGGAATGGACAATTTAATATAAGGAACACTAAATGTCATGTTGCAAATATGGCATACCAGTCCGTTAAGCATATAGAAATTAAGGCATGAAACAAGATATACTATGAAACAACAAAAATAGGGAAGCAAGTAATGTAACTACGCATATACACTCGTCACCTCGCATATACGCCGTTTCACACTTAATACACACAACATGTAGTTCAAGGGTCCCTAATTCCCTCAAATCAAGGTTAGACCCAATACTTACCTCGCTCCGAAATCAACTCAAAACTCAACAATGGCCTTGCCTTTCGAACAAGCCTCCAAACCAACCAAATCTAGAAATTATTTATCAAATGATTCAAAATAAACTCTAGAAACTAGCCACGAATGTAAGAGGTTCAATTTAGATCATTTTTGAAAAAGGTCAACAAAAGTCAACCCTAGGCTCGCTTGGTCAAAACTGAGATTCGGACCAAAATCCGATTATTATATTAATAATAATAATAAAAATAAAAATAAAAATAATAATAAGAATAATTAAAATAATAATACTAATAATAATAATAATAGTAATAAAAGAAATAATAGTAAAATAGTAATAATAGTAATAATAATAATAATAACAACAGAAAAGAGAGGAATGAAAGTAAAGCAGTTAATTCATATTAACGAACTCAAATCCAACTAGCGGAGAGTCTAGAATAACAAGTCATATTAGCCCTTCTAGATTACCGAGGCCAATCCAACCATCACAACAAATGTAATTTAAATTAATATGTTGCGGCTTGCAACCCGATCCCACAATATTAACTTTAAAAATCCGTTGCGGCGCGCAACCAGATCCCATCATATCATCATCTATCAATATTATAATTTGTCCTTATCCCGCCATTTCAAGTCATTACCTTTCGATTTTTATTGCGGCGTACAACCCGCTCCCCAAACAATTTCAATCAACAATAGCAATTCAACAACCAAGATTTACAAGAAGTTCTACGTCAAGAGAACAAATGTACGAGCAATGGAGAATAGCATGATAATCAAAGAATCTCGAATAACTCGGATGTTTCAACTTTACCAACTCAACGGTACCTACCAGTTAACAACTCATACAAATGAAACTTCATTATTAAAGGCAACAAATGATATGAAACTACAAGACAAGCAAGGCATAAGACAATCAAGATATGCAAGAAACGCTAATAGAGACAGGTAGCAAATAAACATGGAATCATGGAAGGAATGGGCAATTTAATATAAGGAACACTAAATGTCATGTAGCAAATATGGCATACCAGTCCGTTAAGCATATAGAAATTATGGCATGAAACAATGTGATGACCCAAAATGTCATCTTTAAATTTATTAATTAATTTTGTATTCTAATACTTCAAAAGGCACTATTTATCATTTCTCGACTTGCGTGCACAGTCCGTAAAATTTTCTGAAAAGTTTTCAGGTGAAAAATAAATTAAAATATAAATTAGAGCTTTAAAACTCAACTGAGTTGACTTTGGTCAACATTTTGAGCAAACGGACTTGGATCAGTATTTTGATAGTTTTGGTAGGTCCGTATCGTGATTTGGTACTTAGGCGTATGCCCGGAATCAAATTCCGAGGTCCCTAGCCCGAGATATAGAATTTTGATGAAAACTTTAAAATTTAAGTTCAAATAGTGACCGGATGTTGAATTATATGCAAATGACCCCGGAATAGAATTTTGATGATTTCAACAGCTCCGTATGGTGATTTTGGACTTAGGAGCGTGATCGAAATTTTATTTGGAAGTCCGTAGTGGAATTAGGCTTGAAATGCCGAAAGTTAAATTTTTGGGAAGTTTGACCGAGGGGTTGACTTTTTGATATCGGGGTCGAAATCCGATTCTGAAAATTTTCATAGCTCAGTTATGTCGTTTATGACTTGTGTGCAAAAATTAAAGTCATTCCGAATTGATTTGATTTATTTCGACACAAGATATAGAATTTAAAAGTTCAAAGTTCATTGATTTTGATTTGAGGTGCGATTCATCGTTTTGATGTTGTTTGATGTAGTTTGAAGCCTCGACTAAGTTCTTATGGTATTTTGGGACATGTTGGAATAATTGGTTAAGGTCCCGAGGGTCTCGGTGGATTTCGGAAGGTAAACAGAATGGATTTCGGACAAAGAGTGCTGGAAATTTCTGTTGCAGAAATTTCGTGCGTGGAGCCAATTTTGGAAGCTTATATCTCGCAATGCATAAGGAATCAGAACATTTTCAAAACATGAAAGTTTTAGTCGTTTGATTATAGTTTTCAGAAAATTAAACCATTTATCATTTGTACATTTGTACATGAAGTTATGATCAATTGAAGGAAGGCTGGTAGAGCCATTTTTGGTGGACTTTTAGTGACGAAAAATGGACTTTTAGTGACGGATTGACAGAAACTTAAGGACCAAAAAATGGTCATTTCATTCATTTCGTTTTGGATTTTTGGAGCACGGTTCTTGGGCGATTTTTACGGAAAAATATTGGGAAAAGTGTTCCTTATCCTATATTGATTATATTTCATGATTCCATACTCATTTACATCATGAATCCGTGAATTTATGGAAAAAAAATCAAGATTTTTGCAAAATCTTCCAAAAACGAAAATTTAAGATTTGGAGTTCGAGTTGTTATCGGATTTTGGTAAAATTGGTATGGGTGGACTCGTAATTGAATGGGTTGTCGGATTTTATAAGTTTTGCCGGATTCAAAGATGTGGGCCTCACGGGCAAATTTTGAGCTAATTTCGGATTTTAATGAAAATGTAATATTTTCTTATGAAATTGATTACTATAATTTTTGTTGACTGTATCAAATTAATTATGACTAGATACGAGTCGATCGGAGTCGGAAAATCGAGGAAAAAGCATAATACTTGATTAAATTGGAGCAAGTCGAGGTAAGTGACTTGTCTAACCTTGTGTGGGGGAAATTTTCCCTAGGATTGGTATTGATGTGATTATTGAAATGTGTTGAAAGTCATGTGCACGAGGTGACGAGTGTGTACACGAGCTAAATAGCGAAAGATTATATTTTTAAATTGTGTAGATCACTGTTGCGCATTTATTAAATTATTTTATCTTGTTATATTCTTCATTATTGATCTGAGATATATACTTCAAATTTGTTTGATCTTTTCTTACTAATTATTTTACCTGTTTAGTTGAAACTTGGTTTCTTTTATTCTGTGCATTATTTGAAGGTTGATTTTCTTTAAATTAAATATTATTAATATGAAGTATTTGACATTTTTAAACTTGATATTGAAGCAACATAGTAAAGATTTTGAAATATTATTTTCCTAAATTATTTACTCCTGAATATGTTTATACTCATTGTGAGGGAGCCGTGAGCTCTTTATTGTGGAAGAATATCAAGTAATCTTTTATTTTTCACTTTTAGTATTTACGGTCGGTGAGGCAAAGTGTTGCTATTTATAAACATTGGCCATATGTGGCATGCATAGTATGTTTTCTGGCTACATGCAGGTTGGTTTTAACCTAGTGTACGAAGGATACTCTGGCAAAATTTTCCAAAGTCTCTAAGAGTAAACATTCGAGGATGAATCTTCCCAAGGGGGGAATAATGTTACACCCTATATTTTCGTACGTAAAAATGCATCATAAGCAAACTAATGTAGGACCAAAAATGAGATAATATTTAAAAGTATATAAACTAATCTAATCATGTTACCTCTGAGGTTACAAATATTGAAGATCATGAACAACAAGTACAAAGAGGGTTTGACGGTTCAGAAGCTAAAGCAATTGAAGAAAATAATGTTTCGTCGAAAGTCGACAAGTTGGGAATGTTATAACATGTACCTTTGGGGTGAGACTAGGGTGCTTAACATGATAAGGAGATTATGTTATGATTTATATTAGTCGTATGACATCCGTGTGTTATGTTTTGAAGTCAAGCGAGTTGTGGAACAAAAGTCGATGAAAGTCATCACAAGTTACATTCATAAGTTTTACTGAAACTTTGGATCAAATGTAACTGCTATTTTCTCCCAATATACTTAGAGTTATGGGGTGTTCCACCCATCAAATTAAAGATCTATGAGTCTATTTTCCAACGCATTAAACCGTTTGTCAATATGACATTGGAGTAGAAATATATGGGCATTTGTGCGATACTGCGCAAGCTGCTAGGTGACAAGTAGGTGTGTCACCTACTTGCTTAAATGAGAGCCCCAAAAAGGGGCCATTTCGGGTCGTCCAAAGAGGCCTTTTAAAGGCCTATTTTCTTCATATATTAGACTTAAAATAGAGCATAATAACCAGACATAAGCTCTGCAAAAAAAATCCTCCCAAAAATTTTCCACAAACCCTAATTGATTTTCTCTTCCTTTCAAGTTCTAATTGGAGGTCAAACTTAGAGTTTGAAGAACCAAGATAGGAGCTGAGTTATCCAACAAATAAGGTGAGTTTACTGCTCTCTTTCATCCAATTTTTCTTCTGTAAATCATGGTAAGTCATTCTATACTTGTAAGAACTCACGGGACGGTGATCGGAAGCCGTGAGTTCGAGTTATTCACTTGTAGCGGACTGTTTTGTGGACTGTTTTTTGTTGCTGTTGGGCTGCGTGTTTTACTACTATTTTGTGGAGTTTTGGAGGAGGAAGGGGGTTTATAAACACCATATAAATGTAGGGTGGTTGGCTGGTCGTTCGTCATAACATTTTCGGGTCGTTTGACACTACTACGGTGGTCGTTTTGTGTATGAAGAGATTGGGGTGTGTTGGGCTATTTTGTAGTATTTGATGGTGTATATAGGGCTGGAAAATGATGTATATATGTTGTTATTGTTCTATTCTTGTATTGTTGGTGTTATCTTGAATTTGGAGGAAGTAAGAATTATAGGGGAGATGCTGCCCATTTTAAAACAAAATAAGTTTGTCGTTCGTTGTGCGATAGTTGTACCTTTCGTAACTTAACGATAGTATTATTATCATTCTTGTAGATTAAGGTGCGAAGAGGTGAGTTTAACTTGGTGATTGGAAAGATTATGATAAGGTATGTTAAGGCTAAGCCCTTCCTTTATTTTGGCATGATCTCGTAGCTACATATGTTAATAATGAGACATAAAGAGAAGTTCATATTCATGAATTTATTCACATTATTCTAGTCTCATAAGTTACAATATTATTCCTTATCGGGACTTCATATTCAGTTTAGTTTTGTCTTTATTCAGTCAAGAGAGCAGAGGGTCTATATATATATATACAGTATTACACTATTTTCACCACTATCGAGCTATAATCGGTGGGCAGGCCCCTATTGGGCAACCTCTGATCAGATGGTAAGTTATATATACCGAGCCTACTGTTGCCGAGCGCCTATGAGCGAGCCCAGGATGGCTGAGATACAGAGCCCTGTATGGCCGAGCGCCTATGAGCGAGCCTACTATGGCCGAGCATTTACACGTACCGAGCCTTATAGGGCCGGACATTTATTTTACTTACTATATTGAAGGAGTTTAGTCACTATCAGCAGGTAAGTATATCTCCAGATCATCTTTGACTCCCAGTTACTTCCAGTTATTATATTATCAGTTCAATTTCGATTTTCAGTTATGTTATTGCCTTACATACTCGGTACATTATTTCGTACTGACGTCCCTTTTCCGGGGACGCTGCATTTCATGCATGCAGGTTCAGATAGACAGACGAGTAGACCTCCTCAGTAGGTGTTTCCAGAGTTTAGCCTGATCGGTAAGCTACACATCCTTCGGAGTTATCGGGTCTAAGGTTTTGTGTGCATGTTATGTATGTATTTATATATATAATATGGGTAGGTCGGGGCCCTGTTCCGATCACAATAGATCTATCAGTAGAGGCTTATAGACATATCCTGTTAGTTAGTGCAGTATGTTTTGTGTTTGTAGGCTTGGTATGTATAATTGGTGGTTTGTCAGCTGTAGTAGCTATGACGGCCTTTTCGGCCTAGCTTTATATTGATGTTTAGTTAGCGCTAGTTTCCATTCAGTTTTATATTTTACTTCACAAATTGTCTTGCAAGGTGGCCCCATGGCCAAAATATGATATTATATGTTCAGAGTCCCTTAGTCGCAATTTGGTACGCCAGGTTAGGTTCGGCACCGGGTGCTTGTCTCGCTCCTAGGTTCGGGGCGTGACAGACCGTGACGCTGGCTATGCTAGGTTTACCACGACTAGAGTGGAGAGGTGCCTTAGAGTATACTCCCAACAGAGTTATTTCATTTCTTAAAGCTCAACGAATGGTTGAGAAGGGGTGTGACGCGTATCTAGCTTATGTGAGAGATGTCAGTATTGATACCCCTACTGTTGAGTCAGTTCCAGTAGTTAGGGACTATCCAGATGTGTTCCCAGCTGATCTTCCGGGCATGCCGCATGACAGAGATATTGATTTTGGCATTGATTTGTTGCCAGGCACTCAGCCTATCTCTATTACTTCTTACCGCATGGCTCCTCCTGAGTTGAAGGAGCAGTTGCAGGAGTTTTTTGATAAGGGCTTCATTCGGCCCAGTGTGTCACCTTGGGGTACTCCGGTCTTGTTTGTAAAGAAGAAGGATGGTTCTATGCGTATGCGTATTGATTATCGCCAGCTGAACAAGGTTATAGTGAAGAACATGTACCCATTGTCTCGCATTGATGACTTATTTGATCAGGGTGCCAGGGTGTTTTCCAAGATTGACTTGTGTTCAGGCTATCACCAGTTGAAGATTCGGGAGCTGGATATCTCGAAGACTTCTTTCAGGACCAGATATGGTCACTATGAGTTTCTTGTCATGTCTTCCGGGCTGACCAATGCCCCAGCAGCCTTTATGCATTTGATGCACAGTGCGTTCCTGCCCTATCTTGACTCCTTCGTTATTGTGTTCATTGATGACACCCTAGTGTATTCCCGGACTTGGGAGGATTATGAGCAGTACCTGAGGACTGTACTTCAGACTTTGAGAGAGAAGAGGACCCTGAGCAGTACCTGAGGACTGGCTAGACTCAGTGGTACTTTTGGGCCATATAGTATCGAGTTATGGGATCAGTGTGGATTCGAAGAAGGTGGAAGCGGTGCAGAGCTGGTCTAGACCATCATCAGCTATGGAGATCCATAGTTTTCTTGGTTTGGCGAGGTATTACCGTCGTTTTGTAGAGGGATTCTTATCTGTTGTAGCACCTATGACCAGGCTAACCCAGAAGGTTGCTCCGTTCAGGTGGACAGAGGAGTGTGAGGAGAGCTTTCAAAAGCTCAAGAAAGCTTTGACTACAGCCCCAGTATTGGTATTGCCTACAGGTTTGGGGTCTTACACTATATATTATGATGCGTCACGGATTGGTCTTGGCGCGGTGTTGATGCAGGACGGTGGGGTTGATTGCTTACGCGTCCAGACAGTTGAAGGTGCATGAAAAAAACTATCATGTCCATGACCTCGAGTTAGCAGCTATTGTTCATTCCTTGAAGATTTGGCGCCACTATTTGTATGGAGTTTGCAGCACCTGTTCAAGCAAAAGGATCTTAATTTGCATCATCGGAGGTGGTTGGAGCTACTTAAGGAATATGATATCACCATTTTGTACCACCCGGGGAAGGCCAATGTGGTGGCCGATGCTTTGAGTCACCGGGCGGAGTGTTTGGGAAGTTTAGCATATCTTCCAGCAGAAGAGAGACCCTTAGCATTGGATGTTCATGCCTTAGCCAGCCAGTTTGTGAGATTGTATATTTATGAGCCGAGTCGAGTGTTGGCTTGTGTGGTCTCTCGGTCTTCTCTTTATGATCGCATCAGGGAGCGTTAGTATGACGACCCCTACCTATTTGTCCTTAAGGATACAGTTCATCACTGTGATGCAAAGGAGGTCACTATTGGGGATGATGACGTATTGAGGATGCAGTGTAGGCTATGTGTGCATAATATAGATGGTTTGCATGAGTTGATTCTTCAGGAGGCTCATAGCTCGTGGTACTCTATTCATCCGGGTGCCGCAAAGATGTATCAGGAATTGAGGTAGCATTACTGGTAGAGGAGAATGAAGAAGGACATAGTGGAGTATGTGGCTCGGTGCCTAAATTGCAAGCAGGTGAAGTATGAGCATCAGCGGTCAGGTGGGTTACTTCAAAAGTTAGAGATTCCGGAGTGGAAATGGGAGTGGGTCACTATGGATTTCATTGTTGGACTCCCACGGACTCAGCGGAGGTTTGATGCAGTTTGGGTGATTTTGGATAGGCTGACCAAGTCAGCTCATTTCATTCCTATGATGACTACTTATTCTTCCGAGCAGCTGGCTCGAATTTACATATGCGAGATTACCAGGCTTCATGGCGTACTGGTATCTATCATATCTGACCGGGGTACGCAGTTTACATCACGATTCTGGAGGGTTATACAGCAGGAGTTGGGTACTCGGATTGAGTTGAGCACAGCATTTCACCTTCAGATAGATAGACAGTCCGAGCGCATTATTCAGATACTGGAGGATATGCTCCGCGCTTGTGTGTTAGATTTTGGGGGGAGCTTAGGACCAGTTCTTGCCATTTGCAGAGTTCCCCTACAATAACAGTTATCATTTGAGCATTCAGATGGTACCGTATGAGGCTCTGTATGGTAGGCGGTGTCGGTCCCCAGTGGGTTGGTTCGAACCGGGCGAGGCCAGATTATTGGTTACAGACTTGGTCCAGGATGCCCTGGATAAGGTGAAGGTAATTCAGGATCGACTTCGCACAGTCCAGTCCAGATAGAAAAGTTATACAGACCGGAGGGTTCGCGATGTTGCATTCTTGGTTGGAGAGCAGGTCTTGCTCCGGGTTTCGTCTATGAAGGGCGTTATGAGGTTCGGGAAGAAGGGGAAGCTAAGCCCAAGGTACATTGGTCCTTTTGAGGTGTTGAGGCATGTTGGGGAGGTTGCTTATGAGATTGCCTTGCCTCCCAGTCTCGCAGGGGTCCACCCAGTATTTTATGTTTTTATGCTCCGGAAGTATCACGGCGATCCGGCTCATGTGTTGGATTTCAGCTCAGTCCAGTTGGACAAGGATCTATCATATGTCGAGGAACCAGTGGCTATTTTGGACAGGCAGGTTCGGAAACTAAGGTCAAAGAACATTGCTTCCGTGAAGGTTCAGTGGAGGGGTCAGCCGGTCGAGGAGGTGACTTGGGAGACCAAGGATGTTATGCGCAGTCGTTATCCTCATCTTTTCACCACTTCAGGTATGTCTTTATGATCGTTCGAGGATGAACAATTATTTTAAGAGGGGAATGATGTAACGACCCGGCCGGACGTCTTGAGAGTTATAGCTCCGATACCCTATTAACTGCTTCTCCCATATCTTTTTCTGCTATTGTGACTTGTCGGGAGGTTTCGTTTTGGTTTTTGGAGTGTTTTGGGACACTTAGTCCCTAAACGGAAGCTTAAGCCTTATGATTTGGATTATAGTCAAAACTGTGTGAAGAAGACTCCGGAATAGAGTTCCGTCAGTTCCATTAGCTCCTTAGGTGATTTTGGACTTAGGGGCATGTCCTGGTTGTGTTTAGGAGGTCTGTAGCTCATTTAGGCTTGAAATAGCGAAACTTGATATTTTGGAGATTTTGACCGGTAGTGGACTTCTTGATATCGGGTTCGGATTCTGATTCCGGAAGATGGAATAGGTCCATAGGGTTGAATATGACCTGTGTGCAAAATTTGGGGTCAATCGGACGTAATTTGGTTGGTTTCAACATCGGTTGTCGGATTTGGATGTTTCAAGTTCTTTAAGTTTGAATTGGAGGGCGATTCGTGATTTTAGCATTGTTTGATGTAGTTTGAGGGCTCGACTAAGTTCGTATGGTGTTTTGGGATTAGTTGGTATGTTTGGTTGAGGTCCCGGAGGCCTCGGGTGTATTTCAGATGCTTAACGGACCATTTTCTGGTGTTGTGTTGCAGACTTTTTCTTCATCACGTTCGTGAGGGAGGTCTCGCGATAGCGTAAGGCAATGTGAGAGGCCAGCTAAGTTGTTCTTCGCATTAGCGAATTTGAGGACGTGATCGCATAGGTTGGTCAGGTTGTTCATCGCGAACGCGTGAGCTAGGCCGCGTTCACGAAGAGGAAGTAAAGCATCGGTGGAATTTAAGGGTTATTCTTTGCGAACGCATGGAGTTGTTCGCGATCGCGTAAGCCTGAGGGCTAGTGAACGGCATTCGCGAGGCTATTTCCGCGATCGCGATTAAGGAATCACCTTGGCAGATTTAAAAGTTCAAAATCGAGGGTTTATGTCATTTTTCACCATTTGGACTTGAGAGCTCGGAATTTGGCGATTCTTGGAGGGATTTTCACGTGGGTTTTTGGGGTAATTGATTCTTACCTAGTTTTGGTTAATTTCCATGATTATGTCTTTAATTTCTTCATTAAATTAGTGATTTGGGTTGGAAAATTGGGAAAACTTTGAGAAACGTTCTTAGGCCGAATTTACGGATTTTGGTCGAGATTTCGGTATCGGATTTGAGAAATTTTGGTATGAGTAAACTCGTGAGTGAATGGGTGTTCATATTTTGTGAATTTTACCTGATTCCGACATGTGGGCCCGGGGAGGCTTTTTAGGGCGATTATCCAATTTCTTGCTTTAACTTTGATTTCATTAATTAGATTAATTCTTATAGTTGTATTTATGGTATGCAATTGATTTTGGCTAGATTTGGGCCATTCAGAGCCGGATATTCGTGGAAAGAGCATTGTTACGGATTGATTGAGCTTGGTTTGAGGTACGTGGCTTGCTTAACCTTGTGGGGGGGGGGGGAATCCCCTTATCTCCCCCCCCCCCAAGTTTACTATGTGAGCGCCGTGTACGCGAGGTGACGAGTTTGTACACGGGCTATTTGTTGAAAAACATGATTTTTACTTCGCAATTCCCTGTTTACACCTTTAATTGATTATACTAGCATGCGTAGTTACCCTGTTAGCTTAGAATAACATGTCTACGTGCCTTATTTGCTTAATTGAACTCTTTGCAACATGCCTATTGAATTCCTGCTTCTTTCCCGACTTGTACTTAGTCTAGACTGAAGATTCTCTTGTTGTACTTGTCGTTTGTAATTGATTGCATTGTGTATTTACTTTGGGACTACGGGACGGTATCCCGGGAGATCCCCCTGCATATTTACTTTTGGGACTATGAGACGGCATCCCGGGAGATCCCGCTGCACATTTACTTTGAGACTACGAGGCGGTACCTCGGTAGTTCTCACCGCACATTTACTTTGAGACTACGAGGTGATACCTCGGGAGTTCTCCCTGTATATTTACTTTTGGGACTACGAGACGGTATCTCGGGAGATCCCCTGTCACTTAATTCAGTGCACTTTCACTATGCTTACCTTTGGTGAACTTCAGTCTCTTATTATACTGCTTATTCACCTGTTTCTATTATTATATACCAGTAGGTCTGACCTGACCTCGTCACTACTTGACCAAGGTTAGGCTCGGCACTTACTGGGTACCGATTGTGGTGTACTCATGCTACTCTTCTAAACATGTTTTGTGTGCAGATTCAGGTGCTCGTTATCAACCGCAGTATCTGTGAGTTCGAGGTAGCTATTGGAGACTTTAAGGCATATCTTTCACTCCGCAGACGTCGGAGTCCCCTTCTATTCTTCCCCGTGTCAAACACTTCTTCTGTGCTTGTTTTTGCTAGACTTCGGTGTATAGAGATGGTATTTACTCTAATATCTTGTGACTAATAACATTCCGGGTTTTGGGAAGGCTATGCAAGTAGAGTTTGGTTTTGGTACATGCCGAGCAGCATCGTTCTTTTGATTTATTCAATATTTATTGCAGTTAGAAGTCAAACTTGTTATCTTTCGATATTTGGTATTTTCTATGAATTGTTAGGCTTACATAGTCGTAGAGACTAGGTGCCGTCACGACGTGGTTCGGAGGGATGTTTGGGTCCTGACATCAATGAGGGGAGAGATAATGTGCAACAATGATTCAACATGGGTACAACTCGACGATAAGAGAGACAACATGAATCAATGATTCCAAATATGAATAATCGACAATTAAAGGGTTGAAAAACTTTAATTAAGGTTAATTAAATTATGGAAAAGACGACGATAACTTCAATTAAGGTTAAGCAATTACAGAAAAGACAACATAACTTCAATTAAGGTTAAGCAATTACGGAAAAGACAACATGGCAATAAAAAAAGGCAACAACTTCAGTTAAGGTACATAAGAGTTTAATTGGCAACAATGGTAGCACATAAATCAGTTAAGGCACATAAGAGTATCTATTGCAGTTAGAAGTCAAACTTGTTTTCTTTCGATATTGGTATTTTCAATGAATTGTTAGGCTTACCTAGTCGTAGAGACTAGGTGCCGTCACGACGTGGTTCGGAGGGATGTTTGGGTCGTGACATCAACGAGGGGAGAGATAATGTGCAACAATGATTCAACATGGGTACAACTCGACGATAAGAGAGACATCATGAATCAATGATTCCAAATAAGAATAATCGACAATTAAAGGGTTGAAAAACTTCAATTAAGGTGAATCAAATTACGGAAAAGACGACGATAACTTCAATTAAGGTTAAGCAATTATAGAAAAGACAACATAACTTCAATTTAAGTTAAGCAATTACGGAAAAGACAATATGACAATAAAAAAGGCAACAACTTCAGTTAAGGCACATAAGAGTTTAATTGGCAACAATGGTAGCACATAAATCAATCAATTCCAAATAAGATGCGTAAGGGTGAATTTAGTAAATGGAGTGTTTAACATGATAAAGCAATTTCATATCCAATGAACATAAGAACCTAAGAGCCCTAAACGGTCAAATTTCCACAAATAAGCCCGAGTACGCACTCGTCACCTCGCGTACACGGCCTTCATATGACCCAATTAGCACAAATAACTCAAATCCTAAGGGGTACTTCCCCCATACAAAGTTAGGCAAGATACTTACCTGAACGAAACTAGACCGATACTCTAAAATGGCCTTCTTGCGTGAAACAATCTCCAGACGGCTCAAATCTAGCCAAAATAACTTTACATCAAAAATAAAATCATAGGAAACAAATTTCGGATAATAAAGCTTCGATCTTGAAAGAGAAATAAAGAATCAACTAAAACAGTCAATCCCGTGCTCGCGTCTCGGAACCCGACCAAAATCACAAAATCCGAATACCCGTTCGATAACGAGTCCAACCATACAAGAATTACTCAAATCCAACCTCAAATCTCCTTTCAAATCTCCAAAGTTCAGTCTAAGAAGTTTTCATAATGTTCCTCCAAATTTCCCACTTAATTCACTAATTAAATGATGAAAATAATAATAGATTCATGAAATATAATACGATTCAGGTAAAGAATACTTACCCCAATGAATTGCTTGAAAAACCCACGAAACATCGCCCAAAGCCGAGGTCTACAACTCCAAAAATGAATAAATCCTCAAACCCCCGAAATATATGCTTCTGCCCAGCCATGTTTGCACCTGGGACACATTTGCCGCTTCTGCGGCGTCGCTTTGGCAACAACAATTTTGCTTCTGCGGATAATCACTGGAGGCCGCCCTTCGCACCTACGGAAAAAGCTCCACTTTTGCACAAATGCATGTGCGAACAAATATCATGCTTCTGCGCTGCCCTTCGCTTCTGCGATCCAAATGCCGCTCCTGCGGACGTGCAAATGCGCCCAGAACTCCGCTTCTGCCGGCTTTCCACATCCATCATGTTTCGCTTCTGCGACCAATGTGTCGCATCTGCGGGCTTACATCTGCGTCCAGCCCCTCCGCAGATGCGGACACACCAGAACTTTGCTAACCAGCCTTAACCAAAAATGATCCAAACGATCCGAACCTCGTCCGAAATTCATCCTAGCCACTCGGGACCCCGTCTGAATATATCAACAAGTCCCGTAACATAACATGGACCTACCCGAGGCCTCACATCAAACAATGTCAAAACTATGAATCGCACCTCAAATCGACTTTAATGAACTTATGAACTTTCAACTTCTACAACTCACGCCGAATCATATCAAATCAACCCGGAATGACGTAAAAATTTGTATATAAGTCCCAAATGACATAACGGGGCTAATACAACTCCCAAAATCAGAATCCGAACCCGATATCAATAAAGTTAACTCTCAATCAAACCTCTCAACCTTCCAAATCTTCAACTCTTTCAATGTTTGCCAGATTGCATCAACTTAACCTACGGACCTCCAAATCGAAATCTGGATACTCGCCTAAGTACAAAATACCATACGAAACTATTGGAATCATCAAAACGCCATTTTGGAGTAGTCTACGCACAAGTTAAACTCCGGTCAACTCTTACCGCTTAAGTTTCTAAAACAAGAATCCTTCTTCCAAATTGATCCCGAATCATCCGAAAACTGAACTCTACCACACATGCAAGTCATAACACATAATACGAAGCTGTTCAAGACCTTAAGCCACCGAACGGTACGCTAATTCTCAAAATGACTGATCGGGTAGTTACATTAATCTACTTGGTTCTTCACACGTCACACCAAAACTTAGGCCAAAAATTTAATAGAAGTTAAAGTTGTTCAATTTCGTATAATACAATGAAAATTTGATGTTTTACTAGAACATAACAGATAAGAAAATTATGGCATCTAAATTTTATGGGACACGTGAAAGAAGAGGTTTAATATCAGCCTTATCTTCTTCACGACTATTAAAATGATCCAAATGCCAGAATCACATGCTGCAGTTTACTTCATATGAGTTGTGAACACATTTTCACAGTGTAAGAATGCAGAGACGGAATCAGAATTTGAAGTTTATGAGTTCGGAATTCTAGTCATTTTATGTTATTGGATTCTAAGTTAATAATTTGTATATATTCAATGAACTTTTTAAGATCATATAGAATTTGGACCAAAGTTGTTGGGCTAGGATCAACTCAAATGGATAAACTAGGTGAAGTTAGGCTCATCTTAAATGGATAAACTAACATAAACTAAGTTAACTAATGATTGTGTTCTATTTTATGCAAATTTAAGAACTATTTATATATATATGATTAAAAATTTAATCTTAACTTTAGTTTACGTTTATGAGGGAATTAAAGTTAATATCAAGTCGCTCCATTGCTCTCATGCATGGGCGGAGTTACGAGGGTAAGGGAGTATGGATAAATTTCATTCATTAGAAAATTATGCAATATAAGGGAAGTCCGGTGCACAAAGTATTCCGCACTCATATAGGATCAGAGAAAGATCCGCATCCCTAAGAGTACGTCGTATAAAGTATTCCCTAATGCAAGCATTAATGATTGTTTTTACGGCTCAAATCCGTGACTTATAAGTTACACAGAGACAACTTTATTGTTATTCCAAGGCATCACTTCCAAAATTATACTATATATAGTTAAAATAATTGTTTATGTACATAGTAGATGATAATGTTTTTTTACTTTTTTATTTTTTTTTTATATTTTGAATTCCCGTAGTAAAAATCATCACGTCGTAACTACTCTCATGAAAGAAAGAAGTTTAATATCAGCTCTACTTTCTTCATGAATATCCAAAGGGAAATGGTCCAATATTATCCATCTACTTTCGAATATTGTCTACATCTAATCTTCGTTATACAATTCGGCCAAATTTATCCTTACCGTTATATTATCCGGCCAAATTTACCGCTACCATCAGCAAACTTTTGAAAATTACCCCTCAGTCTGTTAGAGGATCCAGAATCTCCCAAATCATTTTAATTAAGTTACTTATTCTTCTTTTTGATCCACTATTTTTGAAATAGTTGGCATTTACCTGCTTTCTTAATTAAAAAAATAAGAGAAAGAAATATTAAAATAATACAACAATTATATAGTAAATTTAAGAATCTAAATTAGGTAGTTTGTCTAAATTCTAAAAAAATTTACAACATCCCAACTTTAATGAATTCGTTGCACTAAAGGTATGGAGACTTTGCAAGTATTAGTGATATAAGTTGAAGTTCCTTGGAGACTTTACATTGTCGAATTGAACTTTGCTTTAATCAAATGCCTATGTATTGTATACTCTTAAGTTAGTCGATCAAACTCTATACTAACCAGACAATAACAAAATATATTCGAATATACATGTACATACATGATAAGCAGTAGCATATAATACACAGTAAATATACCCCCATAAATTTTATGATGTGTATATGATTAAAAAATAAATAAAATTTTAAACCAATTCCAAACTCATTATCACAAGAAGAGAAGTGGCTGCAATGGTAATTAAAAATATCCATGAATACTTTGTATAGTCTAGTACATTTAAGTAACGTTCCGAACGGTTGTTTTGGGATTTAGCGTTCCATTCGATGGTTTGAGACTTTGAGTAGCTTCATATTATCTATTATGACTTGCGTGTGTGGTTGGTTTCGATTTTCGAGCGGTTCGAGATTGATTTGGAAGAATGATTCTCATTTTAGATGCTTTAAGTTGGAGGAATTAACCAAGGTTTGACTTTTGGGTAAAAGGATACGAAATCGGGTTTTAATTATTACAATAAGTTTGTATGATGATTTTGGACATGTTCACAATATTTGATTAAATTCCTATGAGTTTTGGATAAATTTGGGTTGTATGGTGATTGTTTTCGGTTTCGACGTCGATTTGAGCATAAAGGTTACCATATTGAGCAAACGGCCTTTGATTCGTATTTTGACTAAGCCATTATATCCGTATCGTAATTTTGGAAACATAGCAACTGAAATCATAAAGTTTCAACATCTTATGAGGAATTATAGTCATTTTACTAAGAATTGGGTTACTAGATTTTTTAGATTATTTATGAAATTGCCACTGAATTCGTATTTAAAAATCTGCATTATTTCTAAATATTGAAACCAACATATCTCCTTCATTACAAGGTCAAATGGAGTGATTCAAAAGTCTAGGCTGACTAAAATTTCACGAAAAATCCATTGGAGGCATCAAACGTGAGTTTCAGAATCGTTTGGTATAAGAAACGAGGCAGGACTACTAGGCATTATTGGCTACTAATGATGTTGGAGTTTTTCTCATCTTGAAAGTTTGGGATTGAGAGAATTTAAAGATGTTCCATGGGGTAAGATTTAAATCATAACCTAAGTATTTTCCTTTGATTCATTCCCTTGGTTTAAGCTTTAATCCATGATTTTAATTGAAAACTCATTTAATTCTTTAAATCAAGACCTAGGGTTACGTCCTAAATTGTAAAAATTGAAAATGAGTTAGAAACATTTATTTCTTGATTCCTTTTGGGGTCTTCTTCTCCTATATTAGGAGAACAACATACTCGAATTTGGCAAGTTTTGGAGGAGTAGTTCGGGAGATATGAGACCCAACTAGTGTAGGTTGGACTTTTGGGAGCGATATTTTGGCGAATTAGTTGAGCTATCGGACTTCGATTGAGTCAAATTTCATTCGTGTAAACTTGTATTGCTTCGGGCTACGCTCGGGTAAGCTCGGATTTGGAATCCAAGGTGGGCTGATGTTGGGGAAAATATAAAGATCATAGCTTTATTTATTGTAATTAGTTTCTCTTGCATTGTTTGATGTTATTAAGTCATTTTGTTTAGATTTGTGCCGGGTGGAGGCAAATTTTAGGGAAAAAACTATTTTGGAGGGCTGAGTTGGCCTAGTTGAGGTAAGTATCTTGCCTAAGTTTGTGTGAGGGAAACTACCCCTTAGGATTTGTGTTTATTGTGCTATTTGTATTATGTGAAAGCTGTATACGCAAGGTGACGAGTGGGTACACAGGCTATATGTGATATTTGACCGGTTTAGATTGTCTAGACTCTTTCCATGCCTTTAATTAAATTGTCCCAATATGTTATATCTCTCATTGTTAATCTACTCTTACATGCTCTATTTGACGTTGTTAGCACTTGTTCTACCTCTTACTTGTTATTTTGCTTTTATATGCTTTAGTTGAAGTTATTGTCTTCCTTATTGTCTTGTTACCTCTTAATTGTTGAATCACTTTTAATTGAAGTTGTTATTTCGTGGAATATCATCTTGTTGAGTTATTGGTGTTGAAGTTGTAATAGTCGTTATCACATTGAGGCAAAGTTGTTAATTGTTGAGATACCTTTCCTTGCTAAGCATTCCCATTCATTTTGTTATTGACCAAATTTTTGTACACATTGTGGTTGAGCCATGGGCTATTTGTTGTGGAAATATTGAATTGTTCGTCCCTTCCGCGACTCTGTGCTTATTTGTTACTTGCCTTAATTGTTTTACTTGCACACCCTAATTTTTACATGCTTTACTTGTCCTGTTATTTTTGTAATATTTGTTGCATTCCTTTGATTATTGCATGTTCCTTTATTGGCTTGCACTCATACCCTTTGATTGTAAAAATTCTTGTAAATTAAGTTATTGGATTGTTTATGTTTATCGAAATTATTTTTGGATCGGGTTTGCACGCCGCAATGGAAATTGAAGGATAATAAATTAAAATGGTGGAATAAGGGAGGATTATGATATTGATAAATAATGATATGGTGAGATCGGGTTATGCGCCGCAATAATTTGTGTACGTAATAAGTGATATTAATAAATGATAATATGCTAGAATAAGGGAGGATTATGATGTTGATTAATGATGATATGGTGGGATCGGGTTGCGCGCCGCAACAGATTGTTTATGTTACACTTGATATTGATAAAGGACGTTACAGTGGGATCAGGTTACACGCTGCAACGGATTGTGTGTGTTGTACTTGTTGTTATTGTTATGTTAGTTTCAATATTTTTATATGAGATTACGAGGTTTGTTATTCTGGGTTTTTCTAATAGTGAGGTTTGAATTCATTTTCAAAAACTAACTGCTTTACTTTCATTTCCTATTTTCTTTCCGTGTTATTATTATTTAATTTCGTGGAGTCACTATATCATATTCTGTTGAGTTGTTGGCAACATAATGGTTTAAATAAAAGAATTACTAAATACTTTATTCTATGTGCCTCTTAAGATAGAACTCGTTAACTCACTCGCTGCCTCATTATTCTAAATGATTATCGCACTTTTACTATAATTGGGTTCTCAAATTATACTCATCACTCATGTTTAACTAACTTAAAATTGTTATCATGTTTTTCCTTGACAAATTTTATATTTAATTCGTTAATTTAACTTATGTTTTATTTTGTTTAAAAACTATACTTTTACTCAATTTTATTGATTTCTAAACTAAACCCATCTTATACCCTGTTTCATACAAATTGTGTATTATTTTACTTTACTTGATTAATAAAATAAATTTATTATTTCATTTGACACCTTACTTTATTAAAGATTGTTATTATGTTTTATGGTGTTTAAATATGTCTTTCGTTCATCTAAATTAATATTTATTATGGTTGCAAAGTACATGGTAGCATGTGAGTTTTGCCGTGCAAAGGTGATTGTTATTGTTGGCACGAGGTGTCATATGTGTAAGATTTAGAAATTGTGGTCCATGACTTGTGGTTTATGAGGTGTGGTGCCTCGGGGTACGTAATTCTTGTTGTAAGTCCATGCGTTGGGAGCGATTTGATTATTTAAGTTGTCATCGATTTTTCCTTATTTGAGTTCATTTACATCTCATTGGTGTTCTGATTATGTTGTTTCTTTATTACTCATTTACTACTTGCTGCCATTTATGTTTCTATTACTTCATTGTTGGTTGTAAATCAATAATATTTCGGTCGTTGTTCTTACATTGATGCTCTTTCCATTGTTAGCCTATGTATATCTTGAAAAAGTTTCTATGTCTAGTAGGTGTCTTGACCTGGCCTCATCACTACTCTACTAATGTTATGCTTGATACTTACTAGGTACCATTGTGGTGTACTCGTGCTACGCTTCTGCATACTTTTGTGCAGATCCAGGTATTCTGATTGTGTTGTTGAGAGTTGCATCTGCACGGTGGGATACTTCAAGGTATACCTGCTTGACATTCACAGGATTCGGAGTCACTATCTTACTTCATTATGCTACTGTTAAATTGTAATTCAAAACTCGCATGACTCAAAATCCAACCAGTCGTGATGACACCTAACCTAACCCGTTAGGGAAGCCAATTAACAATAAAACAATTCAAATGAGATTTACTAAGAAAATAGGGATGAAATAACTGAACTTCTATACAACTCTCCAAGGACTGGTGGTACAAATCATGAGCTTCTAAGACTTAGAGTTTACAAAGCCGGTATGAAATAAATACATCATCTGTTAGAAACGTACATAAACAGATTTATAAATCTAAAGTTACCAAGAACAAAAGGAAGCTCTAACCGGAACGCAGGTACATCTTCAATGCCAGCTCCCGCCATACACAGCAACATCAATGTCACGACCTAACTTTCCCTCCGTTGAGTATCGTGATGGCACCTAGTCTTAAGGACTAGGTAAGCCTAACAATAATTAAAACAACAACATTATTTAAATAGAATCTCTTAAAATTTCCAAAACCGGTAGTACAAGTCATAAGCTCTACAGAGTGTTTGCTAGAAAACTCTAAATACAACTGTCCAGAAATAAGAATAAACAGTGCGAAACAAAAACTGGAAGGTGACTCCGAAACCTGCGAATGCAGCAGCAGGTTTACCTTGAGTCTCCACAGCAATAGTCCACACAGCTAGCTAACGAACAAGTACCTGGATCTGCACAAAAATATGCAGAAGAGTAGCATGAGCACACCACAGCGGTGCCCAGTAAGTATCAATACTAACCTCGGTGGAGTAGTGACGAAGAACAGACAAGACACCCACTGGTCTAATAAACCGAACAGATATACATACATGAATAACAGAAGTATGATGTCTACATAAAGACTATGCAATATGGCTCACAATACAGTAATGGCTTAAAGCAAGAAATAACAAGTATCAACAGAATATCATGAAAATGATGCAGACAAAGTGAATGGAACACAACCTAAATCCGGAATCATGAATACAGCAATGACAAGTAATAACTCAGTAATTAGAACCGCTTTTACATCAGATTTTAGTCAACAACTCCACGAGGTACCGAACCTCGGACAATTCATATCTCACGGGTCTCAATACCTGAACCCTAACACTTGGTCATGTGCCCTCATAACACCTCATAACCATACTGACGAATCACCTGCCAATAGAGCCATTCTCATATAGAAGACAAGTAAGCAAGGGTGAGCATCTATGCTCAATAATATAAATACACCTCTTGTCCGATAAGAGTGCTTAACTACGTATATGCTTGTGCAAGTGTCCTAACATAATCCATACCAACAAATAAGCATAAGGAAGAAGAAGAACGGACAACACATAGAATATTTTCTCACAGCTTTCACAAGATAAAGCTCACACATGTACATATACCACTACACAAATATCAACAACAAGAATGCCCCCATGCCATAAATCATCACAAATCAATCCCTGACACAACCTACCTTGTCTCGCCACGTGTGCATTAGTAACATAAATGCCCGCCTTGTCTCGCCACACGTGCATAATAATGTTCCCACCTTGTCTCGCCACATGCACACCCCCCCCCCACACACACACACACATATATATATATATATATATATATATATATATATATATATATATATATCCCACCTTGTCACGCCGCATGTGCAAATATCACTAGTAACAATAGCACGGCAGAAACCTCGTGCAACCCCATAACAACAACCGCACAGCAGAACCTCGTGCATCACCACAACAAATGCAACAACAACAATGGCAATAATACAAAGTACGACAAGTAAATCAACTCAAGAAGTTTTGAATAATAGGAAAAATGTGGGACCAAATCACAAGAATAACCATAGTCTGAAATGCTAGGAGTAAAGCGAACAGGTCAACAAAGGGAAAACTAAGGTGTAGCAAAGAATCCCACAATATACATTTCAACAATAGGGAAGCTAACATGAATCCAATAATGCCAAATAAAACAAGTCGACTAAGATATAGGATATCTACTTCTTTTAAGGTTGAGGAAATTACGAAGGATATTCAACAATTCAATTAAGGATAATAGCGGAAAAATAATCATAACCTCAATTAAGACTGAATAATTATAGGATGAAATAATATAAATTCCAAAAAAAGATAAGCAGTTATGAAAAGATAGCATGGCTATAAAAGAGATAATAGTTTCGATTAAGGCACATATGAATCAAGTAACGATAATAGTGGATCATGAAGCAATTTATTCTAATTAAGCATGTAGATGTGAATCAAGTAATTAAGATATATAATCATAACAAGAAACAACTGCATATTCAATGAATACAAGGACCTAAGAACCCTAAAAGGCCAACTTTCCACAAATAAGTCTGTGCACGCACTCGTCACTTCGTGCACACGGGCTACAATCAACATAGAAGACTCAAATCCTAAGGGGAAGCCCCCCCCCCCCCACAAGGTTAGGCAAGATACTTACCTCGAATCAAGCTCAAACAGTCCGTAAGAATGCCCCTTCCTCAATTATCCGACTCCGAATGGTCCAAATCTGACCAAACACAATTGCATATCATGAATACAATGATAATAGACTCATCTAATTAATGAAATCAATATTTTAACGAAAATTCCGAAATTTGCCCTAAAAGTCAACCCGGGCCCACATCTCGGAATCGGGTAAAAATCACAAAATATGAATGCCCATTCACTCACGAGTCCAACCATATAAGAATTACTCAAATCCGACCACAAATCCCCTTTCAAAACTCGAAATCTTTATTGAAGAAGTTCTTCCAATTTTTCCCAATTTCAACCCCCAAAATCCAAAACTAAATGGAGAAAAAAACTATAGATTAATAGAATACAACCAAAAACGAGTAAAGAATCATTACCCCAAAGCTTCCTCTGAAAATCCCTCGAAATATGGCCAAATTCAAAGCTCTCATGTCCAAAAACGAAGAATGAAACCAAACCCTCAGATTTCTCTTTTCTGCCCAGGCGTGACCGCACCTGCAACTAATTAGCTGCATATGCGCGACCGCGGGTGCGCATGTCCAACCGCACCTGCACTTCCTCTCGCTTCTTCATGCCAAAATCCGCTTCTGCGGAGCCATTGATGCGCACAAATTCTCTGCACCTGCGGAGACTGTCAAGTCTAGCTATTCTCGTACTTGCGCCTCAATCTTCGCATCTGCGGGCATCGCAGATGAGGAATATTTTCTCGCACCTGCGACCCCTGGCACTCCTCCACTTTTCTGCTTCTGTGCTTGCCTCTCCACACGTGCGCTCTCGCACCTGCGGTCTCTTTATCGCCGGTGCGAAAATACCAGAAGCCTGAAGATTTAGCAGTAACACAAATCCAACTTTTAATCCGTTAAGCACCCGAAACTCACCCGACGCCCCCGGGACCTTAATCAAACATACCAACCAATCCTAAAACACCATACGAACTTCGTCGAGCCCTCAAATCACATCAACTAACGATGAGAAATCTGAGGGTTTGGTTTCAGCTAATTAGTTGCAGGTGCGGTCACGCCTGGGCAGAAAAGAGAAATCTGAGGGTTTGGTTTCATTCTTCGTTTTTGGACATGAGAGCTTTGAATTTGGCCATATTTCGAGGGATTTTCAGAGGAAGCTTTGGGGTAATGATTCTTTACTCGTTTTTGGTTGTATTCTATTAATCTATAGTTTTTTTCTCCATTTAGTTTTGGATTTTGGGGGTTGAAATTGGGAAAAATTGGAAGAACTTCTTCAATAAAGATTTCGAGTTTTGAAAGGGGATTTGTGGTCGGATTTGAGTAATTCTTATATGGTTGGACTCGTGAGTGAATGGGCATTCATATTTTGTGATTTTTACCCGATTCCGAGATGTGGGCCCGGGTTGACTTTTAGGGCAAATTTCGGAATTTTCGTTAAAATATTGATTTCATTAATTAGATGAGTCTATTATCATTGTATTCATGATATGCAATTGTGTTTGGTCAGATTTGGACCATTCGGAGTCGGATAATTGAGGAAGGGGCATTCTTACGGACTGTTTGAGCTTGATTCGAGGTAAGTATCTTGCCTAACCTTGTGGGGGGGGGGGGGCTTCCCCTTAGGATTTGAGTCTTCTATGTTGATTGTAGCCCGTGTGCACGAAGTGACGAGTGCGTGCACAGACTTATTTGTGGAAAGTTGGCCTTTTAGGGTTCTTAGGTCCTTGTATTCATTGAATATGCAGTTGTTTCTTGTTATGATTATATATCTTAATTACTTGATTCACATCTACATGCTTAATTAGAATAAATTGCTTCATGATCCACTATTATCGTTACTTGATTCATATGTGCCTTAATCGAAACTATTATCTCTTTTATAGCCATGCTATCTTTTCATAACTGCTTATCTTTTTTTGGAATTTATATTATTTCATCCTATAATTATTCAGTCTTAATTGAGGTTATGATTATTTTTCCGCTATTATCCTTAATTGAATTGTTGAATATCCTTCGTAATTTCCTCAACCTTAAAAGAAGTAGATATCCTATATCTTAGTCGACTTGTTTTATTTGGCATTATTGGATTCATGTTAGCTTCCCTATTGTTGAAATGTATATTGTGGGATTCTTTGCTACACCTTAGTTTTCCCTTTGTTGACCTGTTCGCTTTACTCCTAGCATTTCAGACTATGGTTATTCTTGTGATTTGGTCCCACATTTTTCCTATTATTCAAAACTTCTTGAGTTGATTTACTTGTCGTACTTTGTATTATTGCCATTGTTGTTGTTGCATTTGTTGTGGTGATGCACGAGGTTCTGCTGTGCGGTTGTTGTTATGGGGTTGCACGAGGTTTCTGCCGTGCTATTGTTACTAGTGATATTTGCACATGCGGCGTGACAAGGTGGGATATATATATATATATATATATATATATATATATATATATATCCCACCTTGTCACGCCGCATGTGCAAATATCACTAGTAACAATAGCACGGCAGAAACCTCGTGCAACCCCATAACAACAACCGCACAGCAGAACCTCGTGCATCACCACAACAAATGCAACAACAACAATGGCAATAATACAAAGTACGACAAGTAAATCAACTCAAGAAGTTTTGAATAATAGGAAAAATGTGGGACCAAATCACAAGAATAACCATAGTCTGAAATGCTAGGAGTAAAGCGAACAGGTCAACAAAGGGAAAACTAAGGTGTAGCAAAGAATCCCACAATATACATTTCAACAATAGGGAAGCTAACATGAATCCAATAATGCCAAATAAAACAAGTCGACTAAGATATAGGATATCTACTTCTTTTAAGGTTGAGGAAATTACGAAGGATATTCAACAATTCAATTAAGGATAATAGCGGAAAAATAATCATAACCTCAATTAAGACTGAATAATTATAGGATGAAATAATATAAATTCCAAAAAAAGATAAGCAGTTATGAAAAGATAGCATGGCTATAAAAGAGATAATAGTTTCGATTAAGGCACATATGAATCAAGTAACGATAATAGTGGATCATGAAGCAATTTATTCTAATTAAGCATGTAGATGTGAATCAAGTAATTAAGATATATAATCATAACAAGAAACAACTGCATATTCAATGAATACAAGGACCTAAGAACCCTAAAAGGCCAACTTTCCACAAATAAGTCTGTGCACGCACTCGTCACTTCGTGCACACGGGCTACAATCAACATAGAAGACTCAAATCCTAAGGGGAAGCCCCCCCCCCCCCACAAGGTTAGGCAAGATACTTACCTCGAATCAAGCTCAAACAGTCCGTAAGAATGCCCCTTCCTCAATTATCCGACTCCGAATGGTCCAAATCTGACCAAACACAATTGCATATCATGAATACAATGATAATAGACTCATCTAATTAATGAAATCAATATTTTAACGAAAATTCCGAAATTTGCCCTAAAAGTCAACCCGGGCCCACATCTCGGAATCGGGTAAAAATCACAAAATATGAATGCCCATTCACTCACGAGTCCAACCATATAAGAATTACTCAAATCCGACCACAAATCCCCTTTCAAAACTCGAAATCTTTATTGAAGAAGTTCTTCCAATTTTTCCCAATTTCAACCCCCAAAATCCAAAACTAAATGGAGAAAAAAACTATAGATTAATAGAATACAACCAAAAACGAGTAAAGAATCATTACCCCAAAGCTTCCTCTGAAAATCCCTCGAAATATGGCCAAATTCAAAGCTCTCATGTCCAAAAACGAAGAATGAAACCAAACCCTCAGATTTCTCTTTTCTGCCCAGGCGTGACCGCACCTGCAACTAATTAGCTGCATATGCGCGACCGCGGGTGCGCATGTCCAACCGCACCTGCACTTCCTCTCGCTTCTTCATGCCAAAATCCGCTTCTGCGGAGCCATTGATGCGCACAAATTCTCTGCACCTGCGGAGACTGTCAAGTCTAGCTATTCTCGTACTTGCGCCTCAATCTTCGCATCTGCGGGCATCGCAGATGAGGAATATTTTCTCGCACCTGCGACCCCTGGCACTCCTCCACTTTTCTGCTTCTGTGCTTGCCTCTCCACACGTGCGCTCTCGCACCTGCGGTCTCTTTATCGCCGGTGCGAAAATACCAGAAGCCTGAAGATTTAGCAGTAACACAAATCCAACTTTTAATCCGTTAAGCACCCGAAACTCACCCGACGCCCCCGGGACCTTAATCAAACATACCAACCAATCCTAAAACACCATACGAACTTCGTCGAGCCCTCAAATCACATCAACTAACGATGAAACTACGCATCGCACCATGAATCGAACTTATAAATTTCAAATATCTCAACTTCTAAAACACGTGCTGAAACCTATCAAATCAACCCGGAATGACGTCAAATTTTTCATGCAAGTCCCAAATAACATAACGGAGTTGTTCCAACTCTCGGTATCGCATTCCGACCCCGATATCAAAAAGTCCACTTTCGGACCAAATCTCCTAAAATTCGACTTTCGCCATTTCAAGCCTAAATCAGCTACACACCTCGGATTTACAGTCCGGACACGCTTCTATGTCCAGAATCACCCAACGGAGCTAATGGAACTGACGGAACTCCATTTCGGAGTCGTCTTCACATAGTTTTGACTACGGTCAAAATCCTAAAATTTAAGCTTCCATTTTAGGGACTAAGTGTCCCAAATCACTCCGAAACAATCGGTAACCGAATTCAACCACGCACGCAAGTCAATACACATAATATGAAGCTGCTCGGGGCCTTATGCTACCGAACGAGACTTAAATTCTCCAAACGATCGGACGGGTCGTTACAATCAGCTCCAAAATTTGCACGCAAGGTGCAGAAGTGTAGTATGAGTACAACCGACCCACTCAATAAGTAGCAAACCTATCCTTAGGTTGCAAGTAGTGACGAGATTGGACAAAGGTCTGAGTCCAACACCAACAGTCGGGAACAATTCATAACAATATAACTAAAGAAGTACAAGTAATAACTCAAAGATAAAATACTCAGCTCGTTCACATTTCCGAAAAATATGCATGTTTTTCAAGTATAACAGTAAAACCCAAATCTTTCATTGAAATCACCAAAATATGAGTAAATTTGAAAACTGTGATTTTTCCCAAAAATCTTTCAAAAACAGATAGGATATTTCAATCTCAGATTGCATGAGGGGAAGTACATCTCTATGCCTACATGTTAATGTGCATGTGAAATCATGAATGTCACAATACCGTGTAGCATGAGGAAATTTATCTCTATGCATGTATGTCAAGTATACATGTCAATGTAATGCATCACAGTGATGAACTCATGTACTCACACTCTCAGAGTACTCAACCTCACTGCCTCGTACTCCCACTCATCATGCTCAGTCCCTCATCACACAAAGTCACTTAGCACTATACAGTACCCGCAACGGCGTGCAGCCCGATCCCATCAAGAATCAATAGAACCTGCACTCATTATAGGAGTGCAGACTCCAGAAGGGCGGATCCTGCCTAAGTGCTAATAAAAGCTAGTGCGGCGCGCAACCCGATCCCATCATGAATCAATAATACCTGTTGTTGCATGCAGCCCGATCCCATCATGAGTCAATAATACCTATTGCAGCATGCAGCCCGATCCCATCATGAGTCAATAGTACCTGCTGCGACGTGCAGCCCGATCCCATCATCAGTCAATAGTACCCGTTGCGGCGTACAGCCCGATCCCATCAATATCACTCATAAACCGGCCCCCGGCCTCACTCAGTCATCAATCTCTCCAGTCTCTCGGACTCACAACACTCATGCCAAGCATCCCAAATCAATAATACATGATGTTACAATGTATGGTAATAGAGACTGCGATATGATATGCAATAATGAATGCAAATGAGTACATAACTGCAATTAAGCAAATAACTCAACAGCAAAGAACAACCACTGTGGGTCCCAATAGCACCAGCACATAGCCTAAACATGATTTCTAATAAAAATCACAGCTCAAATGCTCAAACACATAGAGTACAGTAATAATATTCAGATAATATAGCTAAACAGTTCCACGGAATCGACTGAATCACAATTACTACGGTGCATGCCGACACGCCCGTCACCTAGCAGGCGCGTCACCTCAACACCAATCACATGGCACGTAATTTCAGGGATTCATACCCTCAGCACCAAGTTTAGAAGTGTTACCTACCTCGAACAAGCCGAATCCAATACCGAGCAAGACAAGCAATACTCTGAAAATACCATCCCACGCGTACTGACCTCCGAACGGCTCAAAACTAGCCAAAAGAAACACAAGTACATCAAATAATGCCTAAGGAAGAAATTCCAAATGATAAAGGTCGAATCTTTAATCAAAAGCCCAAAGTCAACAAAAAAGTCAAACTCGGGCCTGCACCTCAGAACCCAACAAAACACACAAAATCCGACAACCCATTCAATTACGAGTTCAACCAAACTAGTTTCACTCAAATCCGACTCCGAATCGATGTTCAAAATTCAAAAATTCACTTTATGAAACTTTAGACAAAAATCCCCAATTTCTCTTTCAAAATCATTAATCAAATGCCAAAATCGAAGGTGGATTCATGAAATATAATCAAAATCGAGTAGGAAACACTTACCCCAATTCATGTAGCGAAATCGCCTCAATCCGACCTCCATAGCTCAAAATATGCTAAAATGTCTGAAACCTTCGAAATAGAGTTTTATACATTGTTCCAGGGATACCCTTCGCGATCGCGGTCACAAACCTTGTGATTGCGATTACAAAATTTTCCAGGACAATTTTCATTTATGGATCATCTCCAAATTCCTTATAGATTGCAAGATATAAGCTTCCAAAGTCAGATTAGTGACAGTATAATTTCGTCTACGCGATCGCGAAAATTCCTCCGCGATCTCAAATAACAGGCCCATTTTTCCCATTTTACTCTTCGCGATCACGACCAATTCTACACGATCGCAATGTACACCCCTGAAGCCAAAAACCAGCAGCTAAAATGGCCTAGAAATGGTCCGAAACCACCCCGAAACTCACTCGAACCCCTCGGAACCCCGTCCGAACATACCAACAAGTCCCAAAATATAACACGAATCTATTCGCGGCCTCAAATCACACATAACAAAATCAAAACCATGAATCTCGATCAAGATCAATCTCTTAATTTCATAAACTTCAAACTTCGAACCAAGCGTCCGATTCAAGCCTAACCAATCCAGAATGAACCCAAATTTTGTATACAAGTTCCAAATAACATAATAAACCTATTCAAACTCTCAGAATAATAATTTGAACCCGATATCATCAAAGTCAACTCCCGGTCAAACTTATGAATATTACAAGCCTTTAAAAATAACCATCCGGACATAACAGAACCATCAAAACTTCAATTCGAGGTCAAATACTAAAAAGTCAAACTTGGTCAACTCTTCCATGAACTAATTCTGAATCACCCGAAAATCAAAACCGATGATACACATAATTCATAATACATCATACACAGCTACGCATTCCCTCAAACCAACAAGCGAAGTGAAAATGCTCAAAAAGACTACTCGGGTCATTACATTCTCCCCCACTTAAACATACGTTCATCCTCGAACGTGCCAAGAGTCACTCCAAAGCCTTCAAATAACCGTGCAACCTTACCATGCACATATCCGGGGGTGATCCCACGTCACCCCAATCCATATAAGCCTCACGACATAACATAATTGAAGATCCTTAATTCAACCTTAGCCCATAAACCTTGGAACCCAATTTCCAATATCCGAAATTCCTTACAAGACTCGAATCTCGCACCTACACATTATATAAGTCTGAACAAGCTATATTAAGTCATATCCATAACCCAAGATGTAATCATATGATATATCACGTAACTCGCATACTCGTACCGATAATTTCCGACCACAATAACTGCTCAAAACAAACCCGGTACCGGTAATAAACCTCGTATCAAATAAAACCTCATTCTAAAACCTTCGTACACTGCCGATGATAAAAGAAACACACAGAAACTTATAACCACTTATCATATCAACAAGTCATGGATGCCTCTCTCATCCGACAAGAACCAAAGCCAAATCCTTAGCCTACTTCCGATATTATCCTTCCAAATATATCATAATCAAATCTGATAGTATCCATTCTAGGTCCAATAACTTTATCTCATCAAATACAGCCACTCTACTAACCTGCCATACCAACACAACCTTAAGCCACTAACCGTGCAATCCATGCACTAATGCACGACAATTCAAATGCAACCAAAAATGGAAAATGACTTAAATGAGAGAACCGTCCCGCAAGCTCAATAAGTACCACCACAAACACAATGCTACCAACCCATCACATATAGTAGGGTCAAGAAACATGAATCTAACTCAAAAGATCATATCACAACATAACTCCATTGCAATGTGTGACCCCATCCAAACACTGGTCCTTATGAAATACCTCAAGCCACAATGCTCAAAATCAACAACCACACGTAATTCGACATCAAGTGCACGAAGTGCATGACCATAACCATGAAGAAGAAAATAACACAATATACCACAACCCGGAAAGACCATAACCAAGGCGCAATCAACCAGTCAACACCCCAATAACCATCTCGCTCAAATTCCTCTATAAGGCCCAAATAGAACTGCACCATGTGTGCATATAACCAACAAATCACCGCCCCTCGTAGCATAGAATAGTAACACATAGAACATATAAAAACATGAACAAGCTCAACTCTAACCGAATGGCTCACCCCTCAACACTAACAGTTCTGAGTCAACAAATCTAACCCGGTATAGAATGCACATCTCCCTCGAGCCTAATAATGGGCCCCAAATTAACTCCGGTCATCCCCAAATGGATAAGTGGCCCTCCAAAAGTCCACAATGATTTAATCATAGCACGTACTACTATCTAGTTAAATTTGGCCACCTCTCCACATTCCGCAACCCCGTAACATTCTGCTTTTAAGAACTCCTAGTCTTCAAACACATGAATCACCATAGTCGATCCCAACTCCACCACTCGAATGACTAACACATATCTCATACATAATCATCCCCAAAAGAAATACTTCTATAATTCTTCCATGACCACATAGCAAAATATGAACAACAGCAGTCGATCAACTAGGCGAGTAACGCAATACAAATTAAACTTCCATAAGTCAAAACTCAGTGCGCCTTCTGAATGTACACTTTTCTCAGGTAATACCAACTAGTGCCCACATCTGAAATAGTCTGTGCTGCATAAACTCATGACCTTCCTTTTGAAACTGAATCGTATACTTGCACATGCAAATCCCAATCTCACACTGTGCGCCGCCTCTATTAGGCAATCATATGAATACACGAGAACCTCCTTACCAACTCTGAGTCACAAGCAAACTACATACTCAATTAGCCAAAAACCTTTCACATGATCCCATCTAGTAGAAAATCTCAATACACAGCATGCTCCTCACACTGGTAGGAAATATCCATCTCAAACAGTGGTAGAAACCATCGAGAACATAACCCATTTGCACATAACCAAGCCACCAGACCTTCAAATCCAAGAGTATTGCCAAAAATCACCCGTAGAGACTCACTACATCATAAGTACCCAAAGAACCGATCATATCCATTACTTTGTTGATCCAACCTACTACTAAGTTGTCCTATTTCCTCTGAGTTCCTCACGAATTAACCTTAAGGTGACACTTCTCCTTCCTAGAACACCACGATCCTTACCCAAAGTTGACCGCAAGAGATCCTAGCATAAAACCAAACAACCCTAAGGCCCATAAGCCACCGTATTCCCTCTTAAATACCCCAAGAGTACTACAACCAAGACCCACACTCTGAAGCGACCTTCTGTGAATTCTAGAGTCGTTTCATTCACCTCCCTAACACTAAAAAGTATAATACATAATGATATAGAAATATCGCGAGTCTGGACAGCTTCCAATGCAGATCTTATATTCTGGCCATATACAAATCCAGAAAAATTCTCAATTGCTACACATAAGTCTTAAATCCATTAGAACCTTCTCGAGAGTCACTCACTCTGCTCAAATCTCAATTGCACAGACCAAACAGGCCGAACGGCCTGTGCCCCATTAGCACGACAACACCCAAAAGAAGTAACTCTGCATTTACGCAACCGAGCAAATTCCTATTCCATGCACACTACATCATTCACAAATAACAACTCAATCATTCCATTATTCCTATATACTCATAAAGTTTAATACACCATGTATCCAGAAATTTCCTTGCTAAAGTCATCCTCAAAATCAGCCTCTGCATGTCATAACCGATCCACAAGTATGCCTCAAACCAAAACCAATACAATAAGTAAACATGCAATCAAATTATCAATATCAGACTCCCCCACTTAGCTCAAGCCATAGATCAAAACACTCTATAACTCATAATGCCCATACTTTATTACTGCCATAATACCGTAGTGAGATTCATCTAAATTTGTAACGACCCCAGCGGTCGTGTTGAGCATTTTCATTTTGCTCAATAGTTTAAGGGCATGAGTAGCTCTGAATGATGTATTATGACTTGTGTGAATTGTCGGCTTTGGTTTCCAGGTTACTCGGTAGTGATTTGGAAGAATGAATTTTATGTTTGAAGCTTTAAGTTAGAATAGTTGACAAAGTTTGACTTTTATATATTTGACCCAGAACGGAGTTTTGATGGTTCTGTTAGGTTCATATGGTTATTTTTGACTCGAGTGTATGCCCAGATTTGCATTTGGATAATTCTAGAAGGTTTCAATGCTAATTGGCGAAAGTTGAAAATTTGAAGGTTTGGAAAGTTTATAAGTTTGACCGAGAATTGACATTGAGGATATCGGATTCGGATTGTGGTTGTGGTAATTGGAATAGCTTCCTCATGTCATTTGGGACTTGTGTGCAAAATTTGAGTTCATTCCGGGTTGATTTGATATGTTTCGGCGCGAGTTTTGGAAGTTGAAAGTTCAAAGTTAATTTTGGTTTGATTTGAAGTGTGATTAATCATTTCGATGTTATTTGAGGCCTCGAGTAGGTCTGTGTTAGGTTATGGGACTTGTTGGTATGTTCGAACGGGGTCCCTAGGGGCTCGGATGAGTTACGGACATGTTTCAGATCATTTTCCCTCATTTTGGCCTTGGTGGTTCCTGCTGGTGTCTGGTGCACCAAGTCTTCTTCGCGATCGCGAAGTTAGAGGTGCGATCACGTAGATGAAAAATTAGGAGTTTAGAAGTTACTTCTTCGTATTCGTAAGTAGATGTCCGCATTCGCGTTGGTTTTTGAAGATTGGGCATCGCGTTCGCATTAGAGCCATCGCGTTCGCATAGGGCTGAGCTGAGAGCTGGAGTTGGGAGCTTCTTCATCGCGTTCGTGTATGAGGGAACGCGTTCGTGGAGTATGGGCGTCTATCTGCTTTTCGTTCGCATGACTAGGTTCGCGATCGTGTAGCATATTTGTGGAGGCATTATAGGTTATTCAACGCGATCGCGAAGGTTGTTCCATGATCGCGGTCCATTAATTTGCCCAGTGATTATAAAGTACTCTATTTAAGATGTTTCGGTTATTTTTGCATATTTGGAGCTATGGAGCTCAGATTGAAGCGATTTTGAGGCGATTTTCACCATATGGATTGGGTTAAGTGTTCTCTACTCGGTATTATTTATATTTCTTGAATCTCTCTTCATTTTTAGCATTTCATTGATGATTTCAAAAGAGAAAGTTTGGGGGTTTTGACTAAAGTTTCATAAAGCGAATTTTTGTGTTTTGAACATCAATTTGGAGTCGGATTTGAATGAAACTAGTATAGTTGGACTCTTAATTGAATGGTTTGTCAGATTGTGTGAGTTTTGTCAGGTTTCGAGGTGCGGCCCATGTTTGACATTTTGGTTGACTTTTGGCTTTTGATTAAAGATTCAACCTTTATCGTTTTCAATTGTTTCCTTGGGCTTCATTTGATGTATTTGAGTTGCTTTTGGCTAGTTTTGAGTCGTTCGGAGGTCGGTACACGCGAGATGGCATTTTTGGAGCATCGTTTGGCTTGCTCGGTATTGGATATGGCTTGTTAGAGGTAAGTAACACTTATAAACTTGGTACTGAGGGTATGAATCCCTGAATATATGTGTTATGTGTTTTGTGTGAGGTGACGAACATGCTAGGTGACGGGCGTGTGGGTGTGCACCGTATGAATTATGGCTTGGTTAATTCTGTGGTACTGTGTAGTTAATTTATCTTGTCTTTGTCCATGTAATATCTACGTGATAGAGTAATTGAGATGGGATCCATGTAAGAAACCATGTTTAGTCTATATGCTTATTATGTTGGGGGCCAATGAGGTCATTTCTGTTGTTGAGGCATTTGCTTAAATTGCAGTTACATACTCAGTCATATTCATTCATTTGCATATCATATCTCAGTGTAACGATCCGGCCGGTCGTTTTGAGTATTATAACCCTGTTCCCCCATTTACTGCTCAACTTATGCTTTACAATTGTTTTATGACTTACCAAGTTAGTTGGTTCGGGTCCGGAAGGACTTCGGGGTAAAATGAGACATTTAGTCTCTTAACTGAAAACTTAAGTTGGAAAAGTTGACCGGATATTGACTTATGTGTAAACGAACTCGGAATTGAATTCTAATGATTCCAAGAGATCCGTGTGGTGATTTTGGACTTAGGAGCGTGTCCGAAAAATTATTTGGGGGTCCGTAGTTGAATTAGGATTGAAATGGCGAAAATCAGATTTTTGGAAGGTTTGACCGGGGGTGACTTTTTGATATCGGGGTCAGAATCCGATTTTGAAAATTTGAATACCTCTATTATGTCATTTATGACTTGTGTGCAAAATTTGAGGTCAATCGGACGTGATTTGATAGGTTTCGGCATTGTATGTAACAATTTAAAATTTCAAAGTTCATTAGGCTTGAATTGGGGTATGATTCATGGTTTTAGCGCTGTTTGAGGTGATTTGAGGGTCCAACTAAGTTCGTATGATGTTTTGGGACTTGATGGTATGTTTGGTTGAGGTCCCGAGGGGCTCGGGTGAGTTTCGAGAGATTAACGGATCATTTTTGGACTTGGCATGTTGGCTGAAGACTGCTGGTGTGTTTTTTCTAGTTTCTTTCTTCACATTCGTGAGTGAGCCCTCGCGTTCGTGAAGGGGAATTTGACGCAGGCAAGATTTTCCCTTCGCGTGCGCGAGGGGGTCTCGCGTTCACGAAGAGGAGCTGGGTTGTGTATTGCGTTTGTGTTTGGGTATCGCGTTCGCAAAGGGAAAAAAATAGTGTGCTTGGGTTTTATCCTTCACGTTCGCGAAGGGGAGCTCGTATTTGCGAAGAAGAGCTCGGGAAAGCATCGCATTCGCAAGCAGTGTCTTGCGTTCGCGAAGAGCAATGTTGGGAAGCACGAGTTTGTGCTTCGCGAACGCGAGGGACCTGTCGCATTCGCGAAGAAGAGAGGTCTGGATAGAAAGTTTAAGTTCTGAAGAGGCGATATTTGGGAGATTTTCAAGGAAAACAATGGGTAAGTGTTCTTAACTCAATATTGGTTAAATTACCCGAATCCATGGTTGTTTTTAACATTTAATGGGTGAATTAAGTTGGAAAAATTTAGAAAACCCTCTTGGTTTAATTTGATGATTTGAGGATCTAGTTGACGTCAGATTTTGGTAAAATTGGTATGGTTAGACTCGTGGTTGAATGGGCTTTCGGATTTTATTACTTTTGTCGGGTTCCGAGACGTGGGCTCCACTGGCAATTTTTGAGCTAAATTTAGGATTTTGTTGGAAAATTAGTATTTTCTTATGGAATTAATTCCAATAAGTTTTATTGACTGAATCGAATTATTTGTGGCTTGATTCGAGGCGTTAGGAAGCCAATTCATGAGGAAAAGACATTGCAGAATAAAGAATTACACGTCTGTACTTATCTTCGACAGGATGCCGAACCCTTAGGAAAATTTCACTTTCTTGTATTCTGTCGTGCAAATTGTTGATTCTGGAAACTAAATTTTTGTTATTTTATTCTCTCAGAAATGGTGAGGACACGTACTACCGAATTGGACGGTCAGCCACCAGTGCCACCAGCTAGGGCCGCGAGAGGTCGGGGCCGTGATAGAGGCCGGGGCTGAGGTAGAGGTAGCTCATACAGCAGTTGGATAAGCACCTGTAGCACCACCAGTTGCTCCAGCTCAAGAGCAGATTCCAGATATAGCTGAGCCGATAGGACCAGCTCAGGAACCAGTTGTGCCCATTGAGATTCGAGGCCTTCAGGAGACTTTTGCCCAGATATTGGCAGTTTGCACTGGCCTTACCCAGGTGGTTTCAGCTCAGGCCGTACCAGCCACTTCTTAGGCCGGGGGAGGTACTCATACCCCTGTTGCCCGTACTCCAGATCAGGTAGTACAGGGACTTCAGATACCGGGGGAACTACAAGCCTAGCCGGCTGCAGCTGTTCAGGCCCCGGTAGTCCCCATTATGGAAGATGATGAGCAGAGGAGACTTGAGAGATTTGGGAGGCTTCGACCTCCATCATTTAGTGGTTCTGAGTCAGAGGATGCTCGGGGTTTTCTGGATAAGTGCCAGCAAATGCTTCGAACAGTTGGTATTTTTTAGACCAGTGGGGTCTCGTTCACTACTTTTCAGTTTTCTGGAGTTGCCTTCAGATGGTGGGAGACTTATGAGAGGCGTAGACCGGTCGGTGTTGTACCACTTACATAGCAGGAATTCTCCATTCTCTTTTTGGAGAAGTTTGTGCTGCAGTCTCGTAGAGAGGAGCTTCTCAGACAGTTTGAGCAGTTACGTCAGGATGGTATGTCTGTGACGCAGTACGAGATGAGATTTTCTAAGTTAGCTCATCACGCAATTTGGGTGGTTCCCACTGATAGGGAAAGGATTATGAGGTTCATTGATGGCCTCACATATCATCTACGATTACTTATAACTCGGGAGAGAGTATCTGGTGCTACTTTTGATGAGGTAGTTGATATTACTCGGCAGATAGAGATGGTCTGTAGCCAAGAGCGTGGAGAGAGGGAGGCTAAGAGGCCTCGTGTTCCATGTGATTTTAGCGGTGTTCCTTCCGGGGGTCAGTTTTACCGGGGTAGGGGTCTTCCTAATAGACACGCTCAGGTGGGTCATCCTAATAGACACGCTCGGGCGGGTTGTCCAGTTCACCATGGTGCATCATCCAGCCAGGGTTCATATAGTTCTCATCAGGGTCAATCATCTCTCAGTGCCCTGCCAGCCCAGATTTTGTCCTGTGCTCCTTCAGTTCAGGGTTCATTTGCACCAGGTGCTTCTAGCAGTTATTCCGGTTCTCGGGGCCCGATTTAGTCAGCACCACCACCAGTACCATGGAGCTACTTTGAGTGCGGGGAATTTGGGCATATGTGGAGACAATGTCCTCGTCGCTCGGGAGGTCCAGTGCAGCAGAGAAGTCAGACTACGACTTCAGCACCAGTTACTTCACCACCCGCCTAGCCAGCTGGGGGTAGGGGTGAGTCAGCTAGGGGTCGCTCAAGAGGGGGAGGCCGATCAGGTTGCGGTCAGGCCTGATTCTATGCTTTTCCTTCCAGGCCAGATACTATTGCTTTAGATGCAGTGACCATAGGTATTGTTTCAGTGTGCCGCAGGGAGGCTTCTATTTTATTTGACCCTTGTTCCACTTATTCATATGTATCATCGTATTTTACTCGTTATTTGGATGTGCCCCATGAGTCCTTAGTTTCACATGTTCGTGTATCTATGCCGGTGGGAGATATTATTACCGTGGACCGTGTGTATCGGTCGTGTGTGGTAACTATTGGGGAACTTGAGACTAGAGTTGATCTTTTATTACTCGGTATGGTTGATTTCGATGTAATTCTAGGTATGGATTGTGTCACGCCCCAACCTCGGGAACCGCGACCGGTGCTCAACCGAGTGAACCCGGCCGAGCAAGCCTCTTAGATGCTTTCTACCCAATTCACCCATGATCAAGACAAGATGTGATTTCATTAATTAGACGGAAGGAAGTTCATACAAACAACATTAAACTGTTTCAATAGCTATTGCGCATTTAGGTCTCAAAATACACATTTCTTACAATTCGAATGGAACGGGTGATCAAACACATCATAACTTACTTAGCATTCCAACACCCATATACAACTCACATAGTGTCTACGGAGCCTCTAAAGATACAAAAGAGAGTAAAGATGGTGCTGACAACAAGGCCCTGGCTATACCTCAAAAGGTGACCACATTATAAACAAGAGGCACAATACATGACTCCAAAATGAAATGGCTCTCACCGAGTCCGCTGAGAAGAGGATGCAGCACTACTTGTGATCAACATTGTCTGCTATGTAACCACCTGCGTCTATTTAAAGATGCAGCGCCCCCGAAAAAAGGGACGTTAGTACCGTCGAATAGCACTAGTATGTAAATCTAAACACCAACTCAATAGGATGAATAATAATACAAGAGGAACAATCAAGAATTCAATAAGGCTTCAAATAATATTAAGACAACAAGTTAAGGATCATATACGTGTTCAAGTTAATTTCCATATTATTAGGTTGGGTGATCTTTAGCACCAATATTCCACAATTCACAATACCTTTGTATTCTTAGACGGAGTCCGATCTCGGCCCGATCGGCTAGGCCAACTCATTTGAGACATTACCACAATTTCATTATAATTTCCAGCACAGTACCACCATGTGTGCGGCATGGCGTCCGATCACGGCCCGATCGGCTAGGCCATCTCATTTGAGACATTACCAAAATTTCATTCACAATACCACTGTGTTCTCACATGGAGTCCGATCTTGGCCCGATCGGCTAGGCCATCTCATTTGAGACATTACCTTCTTCAATCAATCATTTCACATCGTACTTCTTAATAATTACAAAGTCATTCTTGGCACTTGGCCGTAATTCATAATTCCAGTTCCTTTTTCCATGCTCAAATATCATTATCATTATCATTATCAACATCAATAGGGCTTCCCATTCAAGACATTAATTCACATATGAGCAATTTAGGAAATCTTAGGCATATAGAGGCCTTTCACACAATTTGGCATAACAACCTTTATTTCGGTCTTAACATGAAGTTTTAACATTCCTAACATATATTCCACATTTTTGAACATATTCTCAAATGGAAAGATACATGGTGAAGCATTTCGAATAAACATTGAACAAACATCCTTCAACACAACCACACTAGGAAAAGCCAATTCAATAATGATCAAGGACTTACTCCAATTACATGAGCACCGTGGGATTTGATTCTAAGAAGAAGGGGATTTAGCCAACATACCTCAATTGAGATTCTCAAACTCTAAAATGTTCCGGAATTCTTAGCAACTTCAATCTATTTTAGAAATATAACAAGTTGAACCAAAAATTAAGAAGATGATCATGGTTTTAGCTCATTTGAGCATTTTATCAAACACTAGGTGTACATTAGGTTTCTAAGGCTCTTTTGTGGAAGACTCCATCATTTCCCAACCCATTCTCTACCATTTTTAGCTCACAACCTTCCCACATACTTCAAGGATACATGCATGCAAGACAACAACCCCCACACCCAATAATTGCCTCTCTAATTACCCCAGTGTTTGACAAAATTTCGAAATTGAGAGCTAGGACATAGATTCTTACCTTTAGGGTGAAGACTTCCTTTGTTAATCCTCAATGATTGAGAAATAATTGATGGGTAATGGTTAAAGATTGCTCCCCCACTCTAAGAACTCTCCCTTTCACTCTAGAATATCAGAAATGTGCTCAAAATGGACTATGGGGTGTGTTTTAATGGAATTGGGTCGGGTTTAAAAACCCCTAAAATGAAGCTCCGGAACTGGTTTTGCGGTGGCATATGCGACCGCATAGTGGTTATGCGGTCCGCGAAATGACCACAAAAATGGGTGCCAAAGCTGGAAAGAAACTGACCTAGTTTGTGGTCACTATGCGGCACACAGACCTGTTCTACGGTCGTATAATGCATCGCAGAACGGTTATGCGATCGCATAGTGCACCGCAGAACCTCCCTCTAAATAATCCCAAGGCGGGATATGCGACAAGAATGCAGCCCGTAAAACGGTTATGCTGTCGCATAATGGCAGCGAAATTGGGCATCAAAAATGCCCCATAAATCTGCCCTACTCTGCGACCAGTCTGCGGTCCGCAGAGTGGTTCTGCGGCCGCAGATTGGGCCGCAGAAATACGTATTTCTGCCCAATATTTTCCTTCAACTCCCCAACGCACTGTTCAATCCAAAAAGTCCGAATTGCGGTAAGCAAGCTCGCCGCGGAGAATTTTTATTATTATTAACCTCTACACCTACTTTGGCATCACGCAATCCGGGTTTTTAGGAATAATTTTACAGGGCCTTACATCCTCCCCCACTTAAGATCATTCGCCCTCGAATGAGGATCAGGGTCTGCTATTAGCACCTTATGCAACTCATGTTTTGTTTCATACCCTTCACCAGCAATCCCAAATTTAACTAACTTCCCAAATTTCCAAAACTTTCGCCAGAGTTTCCTTTGTAACTAGGCCTATCCACCTGTTAGAGAGCCCCAGAAACACATCTTACAAACATATGCACAACTCAACAACATAACAAACTCATAACAGTACCAACCATGGCCTCATAAGCAACACATAATCAAAAGGAACACCTTTACATTAGCTGAACAAGTGATACAAAATTCATAGGCGACAAGTTCATAAAAGAAAGGATTACACAACTATTCAAACAAGGATACTTCTTCTTTATTTCTTCCTCGGCCTCCCACGTGGCCTCTTCAACCTGTTGGTTTCGCCATAACACTTTCACGGAGGCAATTTCTTTGTTCCTCAACTTTCGAACTTGTCTATCAAGAATGGTAACCGAAATTTCTTCATATGACAATTATTCATTAACCTCAATAGTCTCAACCGGCATGATAGCTGATGGATCTCCAACTACCTTCTTCAACATGGACACATGGAATATCGGGTGCACTAATGATATCTCGGGTGGTAGCTCAAGCTTGTACGCCACCTGACCGATCCTATGGATGATTCTATACGGCCTGACATACCTTGGACTCAATTTTCCTTTCTTACCAAATCGCATTACACCTTTCATGGGGGAAAGTTTCAAGAATACCCAATCATCTTCCTTGAACTCCAAGTCTCTGCGAAGAACATCCGAATAGGATTTTTGATGACTCTGAGCCGTTTTCAACCGCTCCCTTATGATCTTAACTTTTTCCATAGCTTGATGTACAAGGTCTGGCCCTATCAACTCTGCTTCCCCAATCTCAAACCACCTAATGGGAGATCTACATCTCCTACCATATAATTCCTCAAATGGTGTCATCTGAATACTAGCATGAAAGCTGTTGTTATAAGCAAACTCTATGAGTGGCAAATGATCATCCCAGCTACCCTTGAAATCAAGAACACAAGCACATAACATGTCCTCAAGCGTCTGAATAGTCCGCTCCGCTTTCCCGTCGGTCTGTGGATGGAAGGCTACACTAAGATTTACCTGAGTACACAAACCTTGCTAAAATTTCTTCCAAAAATTGGCCGTGAACTGAGCCCCTCGATCAGAAATGATAGAAACTGGAGTTCCATGTAGCCTGACTATTTCCTTGATATACAATGGAGCATACTGTTTCGCTATGTCGGTAAATTTAAGTGGCAAGAAATGAGCTAATTTCGTGAGTCGGTCCACGATCACCCAAATTGAGTCAAACTTGCGCGGAGTGCGTGGTAATCCTACCACAAAATCCATGTTAATCATCTCCCACTTCCACATTGGAATTTTTATATTTTGTGCCAACCCACTAGGCCGTTGATGTTCGGCCTTCACTTGCTGACAATTTGGATACCTTGCCACAATGTCCGCCACATTCCTTTTCATGTCATTCCACCAATATATTTCCTTGAGGTCGTGATACATCTTTGTAGAACCTGGATGCACGAAATACCTAGAAGCATGAGCCTCGGTCATGATTCTTTCCCGGAGACCATTTATATTCGAAACACATAGTCGCCCTTGGTACCTTAGTGTACCATCATCCATGCCAAGAGTAAAAGCCATAGTCTTATGTTTATGAATCCCCTCCTTCAACTGTACCAACAATGGATTGTTGTATTACTTCTCTTTGACCTCCACAACCATCGATGATTCGGCCCTATTTTGCACAATTACCCCTCCTTCATTAGAGTCCGTAAGACGAACTCCCAAACTAGCAAATCGATGGACTTCCTTGGCCAATGGCCTTTGATATACCTCTAAGTGTGCTAAACTACCCATAGATTTCCGTCTAAGAGCATCCGCCACAATATTGGCTTTCCCCGGGTCATATAAAATATCGATGCCGTAATCCTTGAGTAACTCAAGCCATCTTCTTTGCCTCAGATTCAGCTCCTTTTGTTTTAAAATATATTGAAGACTCTTATGGTCCGTGAATACCTCCACATGGACCCCATACAAATAGTGATGCCAAATTTTCAATGCAAACACCACTGCCGCAAGTTCTAAGTCGTATGTTGGATAATTATTTTCATGATTTTTGAGTTGCCTAGAAGCATATGATATAACCTTGCCGTGTTGCATTAATACATGCCCAAGCCCAATTCTTGAAGCATCACAATATACCACAAATCCATATGTACCCTCTGGCAGGGGTCAACACCGGCGCTGTAGTCAATCTTGATTTCAACTCCTGGAAGATCCTTTCACAAGCATCGGACCATTGGAACTTAACTGCTTTTTGAGTTAATTTAGTCAATGGGGAGGCAAGAGTAGAGAACTCCTCCACAAACTTCCTGTAATACCATGATAAGCCTAAGAAACTGCAAATCGCGGTGGGCGTTGTAGGTCTAGGCCAATTCTTTACTGCTGAAATCTTTTGAGGATCAACCTTAATTCCTTCTCTAGAGACAACACGGCCCAAGAATGTGACCGATTCGAGCCAAAATTCACATTTTGAAAACTTCGCATACAATTGGTGTTGATGAAGAGTCTGTAAAACTGCCCTGAGATGATCGGCATAGTCCTCCCGACCTCGTGAATATACAAGAACATCGTCAATGAACACTATCACAATGTAGTCGAGGAAAGGCTTGAAAACCTGATTCATAAAGTCCATGAAGGCTGCTGGGGCATTTGTTAGCCCAAAGGACATTACCAGAAATTCAAACTGCCCATACCGGGTTCTGAAAGCTATTTTCAAAATATCCTTCTCCCTGATCTTCTGTTGGTGGTACCCGGATCGTAAATCAATTTTGGAGAAGTATCTAGCACCCTCTAAGTGATCAAACAAATCATCTATTCTTGGTAGTGACTATTTGTTTTTGATTGTGACCTTGTTGAGCTGTCGGTAGTCAATACACACCCTCAGCGATCCATCTTTCTTCCTTACAAAGAAAGTCGGTGCACCCCATGGTGACACATTCGGTCGGATGAAACCCTTCTCTAACAAATCCTTCAATTGCTTCTTTAACTCCTTCAATTTTGCTGGTGCCATCCTGTATGGTGGAATAGATATAGGTTGCGTGCCTGGCATCACATCAACCCCAAAATCAATCTCCCTATCTGGCGGAATCCCAGGGAGCTCATCAAGAAAGACCTCTAGAAATTCATTCACAACTGGCACAGACTCGAGTGTAGGTGCCTCATCAGTGGTGTCCGTAACTCGGACCAAATGATAGATACACCCCTTGTTAATCATCTTCGTGGCCTTAAGGTAAGAAATAAACCTACCCTTTGGCACCACATTATCCCCCTTTCACTCAACGACTAGCTCATTAGAAAATTCAAACCTCACAGTTCTAGTTCGGCAGTCGAGCTTATCAAAACATGAATAAAGCCAATCCATTCTCATAATTACATCAAAATAAACCATCCCCAATTCAATGAGATCGGCTATGGTGTCCCGACAACACACCGTGACAACACAACCCATATAAACTCATGCGACCACAATAGACTCGCCAACCAAAGTAGATACAGAGAACGGCTCAGGAAGTTATTCCGGTTCTATCCCAAATTCCATAGCAACATAAGGGGTAACATAGGATAAAGTGAAACCAGGATCAATAAGAGCATATACATCATGAGTTTGGACAGTCAATATACCTGTGACAACATCTGGAGAAGCCTATGCATTCTGGCGACCACTCATAGCATAGAATCGGTTGGGTCCTCCTGAACTCTACGCACCACCCCTAGCTGCACCATGCCCTGTTGGTGCTGGAGGGCGTCGAGCTGGAGGGGGTGCTGAAGATGTAGCAGCTGCAGAACTGGATGGCTGTGTTGTGCCGCTGCCCGCACCCTGGCGGGATGAACGACACTCCCTCTAATAGTGACCCCTCAATCTGCACCTGTAACATATAGGTAAGTCCATGTAGCAGATCCCCGAGTGCATCCTCCCACACCTGGGGCATGGGGGCCTCCACTGCTACGGGAATCTCCCTCCTGATCGGCCCTGATGGTGGGGTCCCCTGCTATGCTGATTGGGCCTGAAGCGACTCTCCTGCTGCTGATTGGTTGAAGACTGAGCATGATATTGGGTTGGCCCTGATGACCCTCCCCTGAAAGCTAATCTTCCCCCACCAAATGACTCCCCAAAGTTGCCCGCGGACCGGGTCTTGCTGGTACCCTCTCGCTCCCTTCTGTTCTTCAACTTATGCTCCTCTGTAGCTTGAGGAAATGCTTCCATCTTCCCATAGTTCATGTCTGAATTCAAGGCAGCTGTAGAGGCCTCATTGATAACCAAGGGGCTAAGGCCCTGCATAAACCAGCGCACTCGAGCCTCCATAGTAGGCAACATGTGAATAGCATATTTTGACAGGCGTACAAACTCCATGTAATACTCCCACACACTCCTACTCCCTTGCTTAAGATTCTAAAACTCTGCGACATGGGTTGCCCTAGTCTCAGCATGCAAGAAATGGTCTATAAAGGCATCAGCAAACTCACTCCACCTCGCTAGATGGATCCCCTCCTCCTGAGAGTCCTCCTATAGCTCAAACCAAGAATAGGCCACCCCTTTCAGGCGGTAGGCGGACAACTCCACTCCCTCCGTCTCAGTAGCACGCATAACCCGGAGAGTCTTATACATCTCATCAATAAAGTCCTATGGGTCCTCCTCGGGATTAGCACCCATGAACACCGGGGGATCCAACTGCAGAAACCTGTTCACCCTAGAACCACTAGAATTCCCTTGTTGGCTAGAAGATGTGGGTGCAACATTCGGCTTTTAGGCCTGAGAAGCCACTATCTGAGTCAGCATCTGAATAGCTCCCCTAAGATCCCAATCAAAAATACCAGAATCAGAATCTGGGGCTGGAGGCGGAATTGGAATATCGGTTGGAGGAACCGCAGCACCCTCAGTAGGTGCAGGAACTAGTGTGGCCTGAACAGGTGTAGTGGAATTAGGGAGTGTAGCAGTCGGGGGATTATTTTCACCCTTTGGGTGTTCACCCGCATCATCAAATAAAGGGTCAATTGCCACTCTTAAGGTGGCGTTGGCTCCTTGGCTAGCTGTTGCTCTCCTCTTAGGTGCCATATACTGAAAGTTAAAGGAATGCACGAGTTAGAGAAGGAACAGTAGCACATTTAGTTTCATCGCACTATCTAGAATATCAAAGAAGGGTATTGTTCCTAAATTTCTGAGTAGCCTCCAACTTATAGATGTGGTCGACAACACAATGATAAGAAGGACTCAACTAGACACAGCTCCGAGACATCCTAGGACACTTTAAAATCTTAGGATCTCATACTAACTTTGTAACGCCCCAACCTCAGGAAGCGCGACCGGCGCTCAACTGAGTGAACCCGGCCGAGCAAGCCTGTTAGATACTTTCTACCCAATTCACCCATGATTAAGACAAGATGTGATTTCATTAATTAGACGAAAGGAAGTTCATACATACAACATTAAACTATTTCATTAGCTATTGCGCCTTTAGATCTCAAAATACACATTTCTTATAGTTCGAATGGAACAAGTGATCAACACAACATAACTTACTTAGCATTCCCAACACCCATATATAACCCACATAGTGTCTACGGAGCCTCTAAAGATACAAAAGAGAGTAAAGATGGTGGTGGCAACAAGGCCCCAGCTATACCTCAAAAAGTGACCACAATATAAACAAGAGGCACAATATATGACCCCGAAATGAAATGGGGCTCACCGAATCCGCTGAGAAGAGGATGCAGCACTACCTGTGATCAACACTGTCTGCTATGTAACCACCTGCATCCATTTAAAGATGCAACGCCCCCGGCAAAAGGGACGTTAGTATCGTCGAATAGCACTAGTATGTATAGCTAAACACCAACTCAATAGGATGAATAATAATACAAGAGGAACAGTCAAGAATTCAATAAGGCTTCAAATAATATTAAGAAACAAGTTAAGGATCTTTAGGACTTGTTGGTGTATTTGGTTGAGGTCCCCAGGGATTCAGGTGAGTTTTAGACGGCTAACAGATCATTTTTGGCCTTTGGGAGATAGCTGATAGCTGCTGGTAATTTCCTCAAATTTCCTTATACGCGATCGCATAAGTTCGTCTACGATCGCATAAGCTATTTTGGGCAGAGGTGACTTTGTTCTATGCGATCGCGTGAGATAGTTTGCGATCGCGTAGGCTTGTTTGAGGCAGTGATGATTTTTGTCCTTCGCGATCGCATAAAGAGGGTTGCGATCGCGTAGCTATGGGAGTTTGTCATTCGCGAACGCGTAAGGTCGCGTTCGCATTGAGTAAACGGGAGGAGGAGCTGGACCATATGTTTAATGCTACGCGATCGCATGAGAAGGTTAGCAATCGCGTAGGTTTGTGGAGTTAGTGCTTCGCGATTGCGTGGTATGTTTTGCGATCGCGTAGGGTTATTTTTGGGCAATAAAAATTTGTGCTACGTGGTCACGTGAGAGAGTTCGCGATCGCGTAGAAGAAATTACTGGGCAGAATACTTAAGTTCTAAAAATGGGACGAAATTGTTACCGATTTGGAGCTCGGGGTAAGTGTTCTTAACTCAATATTGGTTAAATTACCCGAATCCATCACTGTTTTTATCATTTAATTGGTAAATTAAGTTGGAAAAGTTTGAAAAGCGTCTTGGATAGATTTGAGATATGAGGGCCGAATTGTTATCGGAATTTAGTAATTTTGGTGTGGGTAGACCCGTGGTTGAATGGGCGTTCATATTTCGTAACTTTCATCGGATTTCGAGACGTGGGCCCCACAGATAATTTTTTATTTTATTTCGGATTTTTATTGAAAATGCAATATTTTCTTATGAAATTGATTCCTATAGTTTTTAGTGATTGTTTCGAATTATTTTGGCTAGATTCGAGCCATTCAGAGTTGGATAATCGAGGAAAAGGCCTACTAGTGGATTAAATTGGAGCAAGTTGAGGTAAGTCTCTTATCTAATTTTATGAGGGAAAATTTATCCCATAGGTGATTAAATTAATAATTGCTGCTAATTGCGGGGGCTACGTACGCATGAGGTGACGAGAGTCCGTGCGTAGCTACTTTTTATGTTAAAGTCCGGGTAGTTTAGGACTCAAATCATGAATTACGTGTATAAATTGTATTCCTTAAATAATTAAATTATTAGAAATATATTGTGAATTGTTAGGGAAAGATACTAAAATATGGAAATCTCATATACTTAAGTTTCTGTTTAAATTAATTAATTGTTAAAAGGAATTTCTCATCCTCTCGAATTAATCTTATAATAAATATACTCTCATTCCGGAGGTACATAAGAAAATGTCCTCCTTTCTTGTTGAGCGGGCCGAACGACTCGTCGGTATAGATGCATCTATGGACCGAGCCGCACGTCCCTCGACAGTGTACACGATACTCTAGATCAGGTCGTACGACCTCGGCAGAAATCGTGCCTAATAATAATTAATTACACGATACATTGATATTTTAATTGCAGCTTGTGAATTTAATTAATTGATTAGAATTTGTTGCATTTGAAGGAATTCAATTATTTCTGTTGGTTAAATAAAATTATTGTTGACTCTATGAATTATCTTGATTAAAATATTTCTATTTTTGTTTAATTTTTTTATTATTATTAACCCTTAGTGAGTGTCAAAGTCGGCCTCTCGTCTCTACCTCTTCGAGATTAGGCTTGATAATTACTGGGTACACATTGTGTACGTACTCATGCTACACTTGTTGCACTTTTTGTGCAGGACCTCAGACAGGTGCTATTGTTGGACCTATCGGCGCGCACCCGCGTTATCTAGAGGCTTAGTGGTGAGCTGCTTTCTGAGCCATTCTGCAGCAACTAGTGCCTCTTCTGGGAATTTTATTCTGTCTATTTCATTTCAGACAATATTTATAATTTTTGTATAATCTACTAGATGCTCATATACTTGTGACACCAGGTCTTGGCACACACTAGTAGAATATTTGGATTTAATTACTTGATTAATTTTGAAGTATTGAATATGTGTTTAAATTACTAGTTGGCTTCTCTAGCTGTAGTGTTGGGCGCCATCTCCTGGGCTGGATTGGCCTTATACAGTACTGAGTGACTGACTGTCAGTTGGTGCATATACATATATACTTGGGATGGATCTTCCCTGGGCTGGATTGGCCATATACATTACTGAGTGATTGAGTATTTTAGATTACGAGTACATGAAGTTTTCACTATGGTCCATCACATACAGTATGTGCATTGTCATATAGATACAGAGATGTCATATTCCTCATATCATGTAGTATTGATTTATGTTACTTGTACCGAGTTTAACTGTTGAACTTGAAAGCATGCCTACATTTCTATATTGTTGTTTTATATGTTTTATAGCTGACTATACCTGTGGAGCTCGTCACTACTTTCAGCCTAGAGGTTAGTCTTGTTACTTATTGTGTAATGACCCAATCGGTCATTTTTACTTTTATTAAATTATGATTTGCGGGGATGGTTGGTTCGGAATTTGGAAGTGATCGGGTTAGAATCGGAACATTTGATCCCTTAGTTTGGCTTTAAAATGCTAAGTTTGACTTCAGTCAACATTTTGAGAAAACGACCCCGGAATCAGAATTTGACGGTTCCAATAGGTTCGTATGATGAGTTTTGACTTGGGCGAATGTTCGAATCAGGTTTTTGACAACCCGGGAGTGTTTCGGCGCTTAATAGTGAAAATCAACTATTTGAAGGTTTAATGTTCTTTAAATTTGGTTTGGAGTAGGTTTCGGAGTAATTGAGGTCCGTTTGAAATTTCGAGTTTGGGAATAGTTTCGTATGGGGATTTAAGACTTGCGTGCAAAATTTGGTGTCATTCCGAGTAGTATAAGTATAATTCGGCGCGTTCGGAGTAAGTTTGAAGAATTTGAAATTTCTAAGTTGAATCAATTTGGTTTGGGGTATGATTCTTAGCTTTGATATTGTATTACACGGTCCGAGAGTTTGAGCGAGTCCGTTTTATGATTTTAAACTTGTTGGTATGTTCGAGCGGTCCCCCGGGGGCCCCGAGTGGTAATCGCACGAGGCTCGGACCAATTTCGGACTTGTGAGAAAATGCCGAAGCTTTCTGCTTCTGGTATGATCGCACATGAGCTTGAACAATCGCAGGTACGACCCTCGCAGATGTGAGTTTTGTTCGGAGAAGCAGAAAACAGAGGGCAGGCCATCGACCGCAGATGCGGAATTTTGGCGCACCTGCGAATGCGTAGGTGCGAGGCAAGGTGCGCAGACACGAGGCAAGGTGAGCAGATGCGAAGTTGGGTCAGGCGAGTGAAACTCGCACCTGCGAGGAATTTCCGCAGGTGCAAAGCCGCAGGTGCGGTCACTCCTTCGCAGGTGCAAAAGACCTGATTGGCAGAAATCTTAAAGGACAGGAATTAACCGTTTTTGCCCGTTTTCTCTCCATTTTTGGGCGATTTCAGAGCTTTTCGAGAAGGGATTTCAACTAGCAACTTGAAGGTAAGTTAGTTCTACACACCTTGAGTTAAATACATAGATTATGGGTAGATTATAACCGGTAAATCTTAGAAATCAAGGATTTAGATGAAAAATCTAGTTTTTTTATAAAAATGAGATTTTAACCACTAAAAAGGTTATGGAATCGGATGAAAGTTGTATATTTGAGTTCTTGAGATTATGGGTAACGTTTTCCTCCAATAATTTTCGGAATCCGGGTACGTGGGCCCGGGGTGAATTTTAGGAATATTACCATTTTGGATAAGGTAATTTATTTAATAGTCTAATTTCGAATTATTGAGTATGTATTAATTATTTTATATAACCTTTGGATAGTTTCGGATTTTTCGGCATCGAATTGAGGTTTTTACACGGCATTTTGATCGGAAAGTGGACTTTGAGACAAGGTAAGTCTCTTGTCTAACCTTGTAAGGGGGAATTTACCCCATATGTGATAAAATTAATAATTGTTGCTAAATTGTGGGGGGCTACGTACGCACGAGGTGATGAGAGTCCGTGCGTAGCTACTATTTTTGTTAAAGTCCGGGTAGTTTAGGACTCAAATCATGAATTACGTGTATAAGTTGTATTCCTTATATAATTAAATTATTAGAAATATATTGTGAATTTTTAGGGAAAGATACTAAAAGATGGAAATCTCATATACTTAAGTTTCTGTTTAAATTAATTAATTGTTAAAAGGAATTTCTCATCCTCTCGAATTAATCTTATAATAAATATACTCTCATTCAGGAGGTACATAAGAAAATGTCCTCCTTTCTTGTGGAGCGGGCCGAACGACTCGTCAGTATAGATGCATCTATGGACCGAGCCGCACGTCCCTCGACAGTGTACACGATACTCTAGATCAGGCCGTACGACCTCGGCAAAAATTGTGCCTAATAATAATTAATTACACGATACCTTGATATTTTAATTGCAGCTTGTGAAGTTAATTAATAATTTGGAAAATTTTCGTATTTGAAGGAATTTAATTATTTCTGTTGGTTAAAGAAAATTATTTTTAATTCTATAATCGTGGTGATTTAAATATTTTTTTATTTTTATTTCATTTATTATTATTGACCCTTAGTGAGTGTCAAAGTTGACCTCTCGTCACTACCCCTTCGAGATTAGGCTTGATACTTACAAGACACATGTTGTTTACGTACTCGTGCTACACTTGCTGTACTTTTTGTGCAGGACCTGATACATGTGCTATAGTTGGACCTATCGACGCGCACCCACGTTATCCGGAGGCTTAGTGGTGAGCTGCCTTTTTGAACCGTTCTGCAGCAACTAGTGCCTCTTCTTGGAAATTTGTATTCTGTCTATTTTATTTCAGACAATATTTAGAATCTTTTGTATAATCTATTAGATGCTCATACACTTGTGACACCAGGTTTTGGCATACACACTAAGTAGAATGTTTGGATTTAATTATTTTCTTGGTTATTTTAATTTACCAGATATTTTCATATTTTCTTAATTCTTGCAAGTAAGAAGAGTTTAATTACTCGGTTAATTTTAAATAATTGAATATGTGTTTAAATTACTAGTTGGCTTGCCTAGCTGTAGTGTTGGGCGCCATCACGACCTATAGGTGAAATTGAGTCGTGACATATTGAGTTGGTTGTATTCATACTACACTCTACACCTCGTGTGCAAATCCAGGTGTTTTCGGACCAGGTGACTATTAGATCTTAGAGTGCTATCAGTTGGAGACTATCAAGGTAGTTGCCTAGAGTCCGCTAACCTTGTCTCTATTTCTTTTAGTTATTGTAATGTTCTATACTTTCAGATAGTGTTTTTATCAGCCAAACTTTGTATTCATATTAGATGCTCATGTACTCAGTGACACCAGATTTAGGGAGTGTTTTATGTCAGTATTAATAATATTCTTGTATTGAATTTAAATATTATATTTTCAAACTTAAAGGAAATTGTAATTTATTGAGGTTATTGGCTTGCCTAGTATCGATATAGGCAACATCACGACAGGTGAGATTTTGGGTCGTGACAAGTTGGTATAATAGCATAGGTTACATAGGTCTCACAAGTCATGAACATGTTTAATAGAGTCTTGCAAATCGGTATGGAGACGTGTGTACTTATCTTCGAGAGGCTGCCGAACCCTTAGGAAAATTTCACTTCCTTGTATTATGTCGTACGAATTTGTTGATTTCAGAAACTAAATTTATGTTATTCTATTCTCTCACAGATGGTGAGGACACATACTACCGGATCGGACGGTCAGCCAACAGTGCCACCAGTTAGGGTTGCGAGTGGCCGGAGCCGTGGTAGAGGCCAGGGCCGAGGTAGAGGTCGAGGTGTAGCTCGTACAATAATTGAAGTAGCACCTGTAGCACCACCAGTTGATCCAACTCAGGAGCAGAGTCCAGATATAGTTGAGCCAACAGGACTAGCTCAGGCATCAGCTCTACCCATTGTGATTCCAGGCCTTCAGGAGGCTTTGGCTCAGATATTGACAGTTTGCACCAACCTTGCTCAGGTGGTTTCGGCTCCATATGAAGCAGCCCATACTCCATATGATGCCCGTACCCCTGTTGCTTGTACTCCATATGAAGCAGCTCGTATTCATATTAGATGCTCATGTACTCAGTGACACCAGGTTTTGGGGAGTGTTCGTATCAGTATTTGTGGGATTTTGTATTCTATTTAATTATTATATTTTCAAACTTAAAAGAAATTGTGGTTTATTGTGATTATCGGCTTGCCTAGTATCGAGATAGGCGCCATCACGATAGGTTGGGATTTTGGGTCGTGACAAGTTGGTATCAGAGCATAGGTTGCATAGGTCTCACGAGTTATGAGCAGGTTTAGTAGAGTCTTGTGGATCGGTACGGAGACGTCTATACTAATCTTCGAGAAGTTGCAGAACCCTTAGGAAAATTTCACTTTCTTGTAATCTGTCATGCGAATTTGTTGATTCGAAAAACTAAATTTCTATTATTCTATTCTCTCACAGATGGTGAGAACACGTACCGGATCGGACGGTCACACACTAGTGTCACCAGTTAGGGCTGTGAGAAGTCGGGGCTGTGATAGAGGCCGGGGCCGAGGTAGAGATCGAGGAGTAGCTCGTACCACAATTGGACCAGCACCTGTAGTACCACCAGTTGCTCCAGCTCAGGAGTAGATTCTAGATATAGTTGAGCTGACAGGACCAGCTCAGGCACCAGCTGTGCCCATTGAGATTCCAGGCCTTCAGGAGAATTTGGCTCAGATATTGATAGTTTGCACTGGTCTTGCTCAGGTGGTTTCAGCTTCGGCCGCACTTGCCACTTCTCATACTGGGGGGAGGTACTCATACCCATGTTGCTCTTACTCTAGACTAGGTAGTAGAAAGACTTCATATACCGGGGGCACTACCATCCCAGCCGATTGCAGCTGCTCAGGCCCCGGTAATTCCTGTTATGGCAGATGATGAGAAGATGAGACTTGAGAGATTGGAGAGTCTTCGACCTCCACCATTTAGCGATGCTGAGTCAGAGGATGCTTAGTGTTTTCTGGATAAGTGTCAACGGATGCTTCGGACAACGGATATTCTAGAGACCATTGGGGTCTCATTCAGTACTTTTCAGTTTTCTGGGCTGCCTTCCGGTGGTGGGAGGCTTACGAGAGGTGTAAGCTTATCGATATAGCACCCTTTACCTGGCAGCAGTTCTCCGGTCTATTACTAGAGAAGTTCGTGCCCCAGTCCCACAGAGAGGAGTTGCGCAGGCAGTTTGAGCAGCTGCGTCAGGGTGATATGTCTGTGACACAGTATGAGATGAGATTTTCAGAACTGGCCTGTCATGCTATCTGGCTGATTCCCACAGACATTAAAAGGATCAAGAGGTTCATAGATGGCCTCACTTTTCAGCTAAAATTACTCATGACTAGAGAGAGAGTGTCTTGTGCTACTTTCGATGAGGTATTAACATTGCTCGTCAGATTGAGATAGTTCGCAGCCAAAAGCGGGTTGAGAGGGAGGCTAAGAGGCCTCGTGGTTCAGGTGATTTCAGCGGTGTTCCTTCAGGGGGTCAGTTTTACCGCATTAGGGGTCGTTCTTACAGACACGCTCAGACGGGTCGTCCAGCTCATTGTGGTGCATCAGTTAGCCATGGTTCTTATAGTACTCACTCAGGCCAGTCTTCATTCAGTGCACTACCAGCGCAGAGTTCTCATCATGCCTCGTCCGCTCAGGCTTCTACATGTAATTCTTCGGGTTGTCAGGAGTAGCAGTTCAGTCAGAGAAGGGTTCGTTTTGAGTGTGGAGAATTGCGTCATTTCAAGAGAGATTGTCCTAGACTGTTGAGTAGGGCTTTGCAGCGGATTTCTTGACCGATAGCACCAGCACCAACAGTTACACCACCCGCCCAACCAGCTCGGGGTGGGGGTCAGGCAGCTATGGGTCATCCAAGAGGGGGAGGCCGGTCAGGTGGCGGTCATGCCCGATTTTATGTTTTTTCGGCCAGGCCAGATGTTGTTTCTTTAGATGTAGTGATAACATGTATTGTTTCAGTGTGCCATATGGAGGCTTCTATATTATCTAACCCTGGCTCCACTTAATCATATGTATCATTGTATTTTGCTCATTATTTGGATATGCCTTGTGAGCCTTTAGTTTCACCTGGTTGTGTATCTACACCGGTGGGCGATATTATTACTGTGGACCATGTGTATCGGTCGTGTGTGGTAACTATTAGGGAACTGGAAACTAGAGTTGATCTCTTATTACTCAGTATGGTTGATTTTGATGTAATACTGGGTATGGATTGGTTGTCTCCATGTCATGCTATTCTGGATTGTCACGCAAAAATTGTGACGTTGACGATGCCGGGGTTGCCAAAGGTTGAATAGAGAGGTTCTCTAGATTTTGTTCCTAGCAGGGTAATTTCTTATTTGAAGGCACAACGTATAGTTGGAAAGGGATGTTTGTCATATTTGGCCTTTGTGAGAGATGTTGATGCAGATACTCCTATTATTGATTGAGTACTTATAGTGCAAAAACTTTCTGGATGTATTTCCTGCACACCTGCCTGGTATGCCACCCGACAGGGATATTGATATCGGTATTGACTTGGTGCAGGGCACTCAACCTATTTATATTCCTTCGTATAGTATGGCACCAGCTAAGTTAAAAGAATTGAAAGAGCAACTTCAGGAACTCCTTGAAAAGGGGTTTATTAGGCCTAGTGTGTCACCTTGGGGTGCATCGGCTCTGTTTGTGAAAAAGAAAGATGGTACTATGCGGATGTGCATTGATTATAGGCAGTTGAACAAAGTTACAATCAAGAATAAATATCCCTTATCGCGTATTGATTACTTATTTGACCAGCTTCAGGGAGCGAGGATGTTCTCCAAAATTGATTTGAGTTCGGGGTATTACCAGTTGAAAATTCGAGATTCGGATATTCTAAAGACAACATTTAGAACTTGTTATGGCCACTATGAATTTATTGTGATGTCTTTTGGGCTAATCAATGCCCCAGCAATATTTATGCATTTGATGTATAGTGTATTCCAGTCATATCTTGATTTATTTGTCATAGTATTTATTGATGATATCCTGGTGTACTCACGTAGCCATGAGGAGCATGCACAACACTTGGGTATTGTATTACATAGGCTGAGAGAGGAGACTCTTTATGCCAAATTCTCTAAGTGTGAGTTATGGCTTAGTTCGGTGGCATTCTTGTGACATAGAGTGTCCACTGAAGGAATTAAGGTGGATCCGAAGAAAATAGATGCAGTTCAGAGTTGGCCCAGGCCATCTTCAGTTAATGAGATTCGGAGTTTTCTCGGCTTGGACAGTTATTATCGTCGCTTCGTGGAGGGATTCTTGTCTATTGCATCGCCTATAACTAAATTGACCTAGAAAGGTGCTCCGTTCAGGTGGTTGGATTAATGTGAAGAGACCTTTCAGAAGCTCAAAATAGCCTTGACTACAGCTCCAATATTGGTGTTGCCTACAAGTTCAGAGTCTTATACTGTGTATTGTGATGCGTCGCGTATTGATCTCGGCGCAGTGCTGATGCAAGACGGTAGGGTGATTGCCTATGCGTCCAGATAGTTAAAGGTACATGAGAAGAATTATCCAGTCCACGATCTTGAGTTAGCAGCTATTGTTCATGCCTTAAAGATTTGGCGGTATTACTTGTACGGTGTCTAGTGTGAGGTATATACCGATCATCGGAGTCTACAAAATTTGTTTAAACTAAAGGATCTTAATTTGTGGTAGCGGAGGTGGTTAGAGTTTCTTAAGGATTATGATATCACTATTCTCTATCATCCCGGAAAGGCCAATGTAGTGGCAAATACCTTGAGCCATAAGCCAGAGAGTTTGGGAAGCTTAGCATACTTACCGGTAGCAGAGAGGCCTTTAGGCTTGGATGTTCAGGCCTTTAGGCTTGGATGTTCAGGCCTTTAGCTTGGATGTTCAGGCCTTGGCCAACCAGTTTGTTAGATTGGATGTTTCTGAGCCGAATCAAGTTTTGGCTTGTGTGGTTTCTCGGTCTTCTTTATATGATCGCACCATAGAGCGCCAGTATGATGATCTACATCTGCTTTTACTTAAGGACACAGTTCAGCACAGTGATGCTAAGGAAGTCACTATTGGAGATGACGGTGTATTACGGATGCAGGGCAGGCTATGTGTGCCCAATGTAGATGGTTTGCGTGAGCTGATTCTCCGGGAAGCTCACAATTTGCGGTACTCTATTCATCCAGGCGCCGCGAAGATGTATCAAGATTTGAGGCAACACTATTGGTGGAGGCGAATGCAGAAAGATATAGTCGGATTTGTAGCTAGATGTTTAAATTGTCAATAGGTAAAGTACGAGCATCAAAGACCGGGCGGATTATTTCGGACACTTGAAATTTCAGAGTGGAAGTAGGAGCGTATTACCATGGACTTCGTAGTTTGGCTCCCACGGACATTGGGAAAGTTTGATGCTATCTGGGAGATAGTAGATCGGTTGATCAAGTTCGCACATTTCATTCCAGTTGGTACTAATTATTCTTCGAAGCGGTTGGCTGGGATTTATATTCGCGAGATTGTTCGCCTACATGGTGTGCCAGTGTCCATCATTTCAGATCGGGGTACGTAGTTTACATCACAGTTTTAGAGTACAACATTTCACCCTCAGATGGACGGACAGTCCGAGCGCACTATTCATATATTAGAGGATATGATACACGCTTGTGTCTTTGATTCTGGGGGTTCTTAGGATCAATTTCTGCCACTCGCGGAGTTTGCTTATAATAATAGCTACCAGTCAAGCATTCATATGTCTCCATATGAGGATTTGTATGGGAGACGGTGCCGATCCCCGGTGTGTTGGTTTGAGCCGGGTGAGGCTAGGCTATTGGGTAATGACTTGGTTCAGGATTCTTTAGAGAAAGTCAAAGTGATTCAGGAACGGCTTCGCACGACGCAGTCTAGATAGAAGAGTTATGCCGACAGGAAGGTTCGTGATGTTGTTTACATGGTTGGGGAGAGGGTTCTACCCACGATTTCACCCATGAATGTGTTGAGGTTCGGGAAGCAGGGCAAGTTGAGCACTCGGTATATTGGGCCTTTTGAGATACTTCAAAAAATTGGAGAGATGGCTTATGAACTTGCTTTGCCACCTAGTATATCAGGTGTTCATCCAGTGTTCCATGTATCCATGCTCTGAAAGTATGTCGGGGATCCGTCTCATATTCTGGATTTCAGTACAGTATAGCTGGACAGTAATTTGACTTATGATGTGGATCCGATGGCTATTTTAGACCGGCAGGTTCGAAAGCTGACGTCAAAGAGCATAGCATCAGTGAAGGTGTAGTGGAGAGGCCAGCCAGTCGGAGAAGCTACTTGGGAGATTTAGCAGGAGATGCAGAGCAAATATCTATGCCTATTTGACACTCCAGGTATTATTCTAAACCCGTTCGCGGACAAACTTTTGTTTAAGAGGGGGAGAATGTAACGACTCGGCCGGTCGTTTTGAGTATTATAACCCCGTTCCCCCATTTACAACTCCATTTATGCTTTACAGTTGTTTTATGACTTACCGGGTTAGTTGATTCGGGTCCGGAAGGAATTCAGAGTGAAACGAGACACTTAGTCTCATAATTGAAACATTTAAGTTAGAAAAGTTGACCGGATGTGGACTTATGTGTAAACAACCTCTGATTTGAATTTTGATGACTTTTATGGCTCTGTATGGTGATTTTGGACTTAGGAGCGTGTCCGACAAATTATTTGGAGGTCTATAGTGGAATTAGGCTTAAAATGGCAAAATCTGAATTTTTGGGAAGTTTGACCGGGGGGTTGACTTTTTGATATCAGGGTCAAAATTCGATTCTAAAAATTTTAATAAGTCTGTTATGTCATCTATGACTTGTGTGCAAAATTTGAGGTCAATGGGACTTAATTTGATAGGTTCCAGCGTCGTTTGTGGAAACTTAAAATTTCAAAGTTCTTTAGGCTTGAATCCGGGTGTAATCGGAGTTTTTGATGTCATTTGAGGTGGTTTGAGGATTAGACTAATTTTGTATCGTGTTATAGGACTTGTTGGTATGTTTGGTTGAGGTCCCGAGGGCCGAGGGGTAATTTCGGGTGGTTAACGGCTTGATTGGAGTTGAGGAATGCAGCTGAAGTGCTGCTGCTACTGATGTAAATGCACCTGTGGAGTGGGCATCGCATGTGCGAGCCAACAGAAGCGAAGGAGGAAGCGCAGAAGCGGCCAAGGAAGAGTTGAACAGAAGCCGCAGATGCGAAGATTTTCCCGCACCTGCGATGGTCGCAAAATCGGAAATTTGGGCGCAGATGCGAGTTTGGCCGCAGATGCGATATGGCTTTCCGCACCTACGATGAGCGCAGATACGGTCCCTTGATCACAGAAGTTGAGGCAGGCTTAAGTGATTTTCCGCAGAAATTGAGCTTTGACCGTAGATGCGGCTCCGCAAATGCGGAAATGGAGTCGCATGTGCGAAACTCCTGGATAGAATGTTAAAAACAGAGGAGTCTAAGATTTTGTCATTTTTTACATTTCCAAAAGCGGGTGAGGCATTGTTTGAGAGAGAAATCACGGGAAATTTTGAGTTAAGTACACTGTGATCCTTTCTACTCCATAATATTGAATTATCATAGAATAATCCGACTATCTTACATGTTTTTGAGGTGTAAATTGGAGATTTGAACTTAGGGATTTGTAAATAAGATTTGATGATTTGGAGGTCGAGTTGAGGTTGGGGTTTTGTAAAATTGGTATGGTTAGACTCGTGATTGAATGGCCTTTCGGATTTTGGAACTTTTATTGGGTTCCGAGACGTGGGCCCCACAGGTGATATTTAAGTTAAATTTCAGATTTTTATGGAAACATTGTATTTTAATATGGAATTCATTTCAATAAATTTTATTGACTGAAATGAAATATTTTTGACTAGATTCGAGGAATTCAGAGGCCGAATTGCGAGGCAAAGGCATTGCAGAATAAGAATGTTACGGTTGAGGTAAGTAACATTAATTAATCTGGTCCTGAGGGTATGAAACCCTAGATATTTTATCATGTGATTGTTTTGGAGGTGACACACATGCTAGGTAACGGGCGTGTGGGCGTGCACCGAGGGGATTGTGACTTGGTCCATCCCATGAAACTGTAAAGTTGAATAACTTGTTGTTAACTATATGTTGTCTATGTGCGGAAGAAGTTTGACTGTAAATCATGTTAAAAATCATGTAGGCTATGTGATAGTACTGTTGGGACCCATAGAGGTCGCGTACTTATTGAATTATTTGCTAATTGTTGTCTTGTACTCAGTCATGATTTTTCTTGTGTATCATACCTCAATCTTTCTTGATAGTTGTTGATACATTATGTTATCTTTGTTTGGGCTGATCTTTGTGATTTGCGAGAGCCCGAGAGACTAGAGAGGTTGAGGACTGAGTGAGGCCGAGGGCCTGTCGGTGAGGTAAGGATATTATGGCATGTGAGTTGTGCGTGCAGCACATGAGTTGTCCGTGCAGATTATGGCGCTTGGGCTGTAGGATCCCCTCTGGAGTCTGTACACCCCCAGTGAGCGCGGGTACCCATTGAGTGTGAGTGCTGAGGGCTGAGAGCCGAGTGGTTGAGCTGTTATGACAAGTGGGGTGACTGTTGCCCTCAGAGGTTGTACTTGCTTTGGAATTGTTGTTTCACTTAGTTGCTATCTGTCATTGTTGTGAAATTGTTTGAAAGATTTTATATCCGGATTACATGAACTTGAACTGTATAAAATTGATTTGACTTAAACTGCTGGATTTGAAAGTATGTCTATTCTTTGCTAGAATTACTGAAAATACACTATAACTGTGTAGCTCGTCATTATCTTCAGTCCATTAGTTATTATTGTTCCTTGCTAAGTTGGTTGTACTCGTACTACACCCTGCACTTCGTTTGCAGATCCAGGTGTTTTTGGACATAACGGGTGTTGATTTTTCGGAGATTCAGAGGTAGCTGTCGTGTTTCACAAACCTTATCTCTCCTTTCCCTATCTCCTTGTTTAATGTATTCGGTCTTAGACTATTATAGACCGTATTTTCCATAAATGTATTCATATTAGATGCTCATGTACTCAGTGACACCAGGTTTTGGGGAGTGTTCGTATCAGTATATGTGGGATTTTGTACTGTATTTAATTATTATATTTTTCAAACTTAAAAGAAATTGTAGTTTATTGAAATTATAGGCTTGCCTAGTATCGAGATAGGCGTCATCACGACAGGTTGGGATTTTGGATCGTGACACCTTTACTCCCCCAAGTTGTTGCGTGAAGGGGTTTGTTCTCTTGTGGGTAGAAGTTAGAGGGTATTGGTTAGCCCTGAAGATGACCGTGATCGCGGATGGTATGCACGTTTCGTTGCTGATCCCACTAGTAGATTAGTGGGTGAAGAGAACACGCCTTTTCCAGAAAAATGGAATTATGCACATACGTTTTCTTCTGCTTTTTCTTTTTCTATATTCCTTGCATAATTTCTCTTAATTAGGTACCCGTTTTGAAGCAACCATGGAAGTTTTATTAGATTCCCGACATCCGTGCTTGGGTAGAAAAAATGTTAACTGCTACTCCAATGGACAACAGATCTTGGAAATTCCTATCCTAGAAATTTGGTTGGAAGGTGAAGACGCACGGTACGTTTTATCTTCAGGGTTCTTTTTTCTTATATTTGTTTATACAACAACTTCTTATCCTTCCCTTTCCTTTTTGTTAGGATTTTCTATTCGCGGTATTAGCCCCACATCTGTTCAATTGACCAGACTTTCCGTGAATCTTGCTCAGGAATAGATTCTGAGTGTTTTTTCTTCCAAAAAGAAGACTGACGAAGCCCGTGGCTCTAACGATGAAGAAGAAATGGAGGAATTATCTCTGGTAAGAAAGACATGGGTTAGAAGATGCATGGTTTTTGATGATGAGGCTCCCCCCCCCCCTTCATAACCTTCCCTCCATTGCAATTCCTTTTAGACTCAAAGATGAGCCCGAGAACGTTCCTTTAGTGATTTCTGATGAAGATGTTGTTGACCCCGCATCAAATTCTGTTAATAGATTGTTTGCTCAAGGCTTCGAGGGTAAAGAAGGTTTCGGGCCTGTCTCTGAAGAATTGCCTCTTGCTTCCCTTCCAGCTTCATCTACCATCAACACCTCAGTGCCCTTACCTGATGTTACTCCATTTGTTACTCTCATGGTTGTTTCTCATACAGAGGTCGAAACTTCTAGTAGCAGGAGAGAGATGAGAAGAGTTATAATTGAGGTCCCCGGATATGGGAACTTATTGAGAAAATCTGGTCAAGCCAACGTGAGGTTGAAGCCACTAATTGGCCCCGTGGATAAGAAGAAATTAGAAAGCCACAACTCATTGACTCTAATGAACAATATCGTTCATTCTTCTTTGAAGGTACAAACTTATATTTATGTTCCTTTTTCTTTCTCATTCATAACACATCTTCTTTTACTTTCTTTTTTGTTTTTTGCAGATTAATCTGATTGGTACCAAGCTTATGTAAAGAGTTTCTCATGCTAACCAGCAAGTTATGGAATTGTTCACCGAGGTTGATAATTGGAAGGAACAATTCTAAGGTCTTCAACTGGAGAAGGAGGTTCTTGCAGAAGAGAAGAGCGCTTTGGAGCGTCAAATGAGGGTGGTTTCTTGCAGAAGAGAAGAGCGCTTTGAAAAAGCCTCTTCCAGTCAAGTTGGGAAGGACAAGGATATACTGGATTCCTATTTTGATGAATAACTTTCCAAGGAAACTGAATAGATACGGAGTTTGAAAGAACTCCTTAATCAAAAAGACAGCCTTTGATGTTCAGACGCTTACCCAAGCTCTTCCAGTCAAGTTGGGAAGGACAAGGATATACAGGAGAATTGGTTCAGACGTTTACCCAAGCTCAGGAGGATCTTCGCTCCTCTACAGATAAAATTCAATTCTTGGAAAGTTCTTTTGCTACTTTGAAAACAGCCTTAGATGTCTCAGTAACAGAAAAAGAAGAGTTGAGAGCTAAAGTTAATCAATGAGAGAAGGATTATGAGGCTCTCGAAGATAAGTTATCGTTAGATGTGAGCTGGGACTTTTTTATCACTCGCCTCGAGACTATGATTGAAGCCAACCAGGAGGGTTTTGACCTTAACGTTGGTAGAGCCGATGTTCATGCATCTCCTGGTCAAGTTAATTTTTTTCTCCGGTTGATGATGCTCCTTAGTTTTGTCCTTTTTTTTAACTTTTATTTTTGGTCTTCCGCATGTAGTTTTTTCCCTTAGCTTAATTTTTGCAAATTTTAATGACAGATTAGCGCCTTTTGGTTTTATAAACATTTTGGTTTCTTTTGCCATATATCATGCTCTTTAATTTTTTTTTTATGTTTGAGCTTTTTCTTGCATTTAAGAATACCTTAGCAATCCGTGTCTTTGTTAAACACAAGGTTTTATAAAAGAGATCCTTTTTACGCTAACAACACTGATGAAGATGATGTCTCATCTTAATATTGGTAAAAATATATGAAACATGAAGTAGTCATGAGTGAAGAAATAATTTGAGGAAGTTTTATATTTTGAAATTTCAAATAAATTTCATGCATTGTTTGCATGATCGCTTGTACAACACTTTCATAACTACTTTTTATTGTAGAAGATTTAAGAATACAAAATCGGGTTTATTATCCCGTGATTAAATACAAAATCGGGTCTATTATCCTGTGACTAAATTTTGGCCTTAACCTAAAACTCGTAGGAACATGTAATATCTTGCATCCTTTTCTCGAGTTCACACTCCTTTGAAAAATTCTAGAGCTTTGTTTCTTCAAGGTTGTTGATTCAGGATAAACTGAAGTATGTCTTTTCGTGACTTTTACTTTCTTCTACATGCAAGCCCCCCGAGTGTTAGAGCTTTAAACTATGAAATCTCGAACACTGAATTATTCATTCTTTTTGGTCTATTCCCTGAAAAGGAGAACACGAACAAGACTCGAAAATATTTATTTAGATGATGACTGCATAACCTTTTTTCCATCAGAAATGTTGCAACCTAGACTGGGAATAATTCAGTATTCAGCGCGCCTCTCAGGTTTAAAATCATCATTCTGTACGGGCTAGATTTTTGCATATCATCTACAATGGTTAGTAAAATTCAAAAGAACGAAACAAAATTTAACCTCAATGATACCTGACCATGGGTACTTTCTTCGTCTAGAAGTAATACTTCTTCAAATGTACTGCGTTCCAGTTTGATGGTAGTACCTTTCCATCCATGATGCTAATCTACCAGATAGTTCTTATTTTTGAGGACGAAGTCCCCAATCTTGAAGTATCTCAAATAAGCTTTCCTGTTGTAATATCGTTCAATCGTCTATTTTTGAACCGCCATTCGAATTAACGTTGCTTCTCACCTTTCTTCTAATAGATCTAAATTTACCTGCATCTCCTCCTTATTTGCCTCCTCATTAGCGTGTGTGTATCTCATACTTTATTCTCCTATCTCAACTGGAATTAAGGCATCTATACCATCTACAAGGGAGAATGGAGTCTCACCCGTACTTGTTTTTCCTATCATTCGATAAGCCCCAACACTCTCGGTAACACTTACGGCCATTTTCCTTTTGATTCCTCTAATATCTTCTTTAAGTTATTAATAATAACTTTGTTTGTTGATTAAGCTTGTTCATTGGCTACAGGGTGGTAAGGTGCAGATGTATTCCATTTAGTTTGTCAACTTTGAAAGTATTTTGTAATTTGCGTGCCTATGAACTGCGGACCATTGTCACACACAATTTCCTTTGGAACTCCAAATCGGCAGATAATGTTTCACCAAATAAACTCCTCGGCTTCTTTTTCTCGCACTTGTTTGAAAGCACCTGCTTCTACCAATTTCGAAAAATAATCTGTTAAAACTAGTAGAAACCATGCCTTTCCCTTAGCTTGAGGCAGCGGGCCTACAATATCCATACCTCACTTCATGAAAGGCCATGGAGAAATTACTAAATGTAACAGTTATGTTGGGCGGTGCATATTATTGGCATATCGTTGACACTTATCGCATCTGGCTATAATGTTTTCTACTTCTTCTTTTATTTTTGTCCAATAATACCCTGCTTTTATTAATGTCTTTACCAATGATCTTCTCCCGGCGTGATTGACGTAGTGCCCCTCATGTACTTCCCTCATCACATACTCCATTTGCGATGGGCCAGGCACCGTGTTAAAGGTCCACCAAACATCTTTCGATATAAATTTCCATGGACTAAACAATACCAGACGGCTTTTTGACAAAGCAATTGTGACTTCTTCTTGTCTTCGGGTAGGATTCTATACTGCAAAAAGTTAACAAATTCGTTCCTCCAATCCCAAGTTAGATTACTAAAATTTACCTCTCTTTTATCTTGGTAAAGTGCAAAATGAAGCAAATGTATCCCGATAGCATTTTTTGCATTTGTTACGTCTGTGATAGACGTGAGATTTGCCAATGCATCTGCATTTGCATTCTCTTCCTGGGTATTTGCACAACCTTCCACTACTGAAACTGTCTAAGTAATTCTCGTACCTTTTCCAGGTATTGTTGCATTCGTGCCTCTCTTGCTATGTAAGTCCCTTGCATCTGGTTAATCACTAGTTGCGAGTCACTTTTGATTACAACTTGTTATATACCAAGTTCTCATACCAGTTCCAAACCTGCAATCACAGCTTCGTACTCTGCCTCATTGTTAGTGATTGGATAACATTTTATCGCCTGTCTTATGACTTCTCCTGAAGGTAGAATTAAAATAATTCCTAAACCAGCTCCTTTAACATTTGAAGAACCATCGGTAAATAAAATCCAAGTCCCCGGATTAGATCCGGTAAATACTTGTAGTTCCTTTTCTACTTCAGGAACTAAGTTTGTGTTGCAATCTGCTACGAAGTCTGCTAAAACCTGTGATTTTATTGCAGTTTTGAGCTGATATATGATATAATATTCACTGAGTTCTATTGCCCATTTAGCTAATCTACCAGATAGTTCTTATTTGTGTAATCTATTTCTTAGGGGGAAAGCAGTTATTACTGAAATAGGATGACATTGGAAATAAGGTCTCAATTTTCTAGATGCCATAATTAACGCTAAAGCAAGCTTTTCCAAATGGGGATATCGTGTCTCGGCATCTAGCAAAAATGTACTAACATAATAAATTGGAGATTGTGTACCTTTATCATCTCGTACCAACTCCGCACTTACTGCCACTTCTGACACATCAAGGTAGATGAGTAGTTTTTCTCCGTCTTTTAGTTTGGCTAGAAAATGAGGATTTGACAAATACAATTTTAGGTCCTTGAGAGCTTGTCGGCATTCATCAGTCCATTCAAACTGATTCTACTTTTTCAATACTGAAAAGAATTTAAAACTCTTTTTTGATGATTTTGATATAAACCTCCCCAGGCTGCTATCCTTCCTGTTAATCTCTACACTTCTTTTTTGCTTGTGGGTAAATCTGGTATTTACTCGATAGCTTTGATTTGTTCAGGATTCACTTCAATACCGTGTTAGAAACAAGAAAGCCTAAAAACTTACATGAAGCCACACCAAAAGCATAGTTTTCTGAATTTAACTTCATATTGTATAGGCGGAGAATCTGGAAAGTATCTGACTAGTGTAGAAAATGATCTCCCGCTTGTGCAGATTTGACCAGCATTTCATCAATGTAGACTTTCATAGTTTGACCTAGATGTTCTTGAAATATTTTAGTCACCAATCTCTTATATGTGGCTTTAGCATTTTTTAAACCAAATGGCATGACATTATAATAGTAAGTCCCCTGTCTGTGATAAACAAAGTTTTTTCTTCATCTAGATGGTCCATTTTATTTGGTTATATCCTGAATATGCATCTAAAAAACTTAAAAGCTCATGTCCTGCGGTAGAATCAATTAGTTGATCTATATGTGGCAGAGGAAACGAATCTTTAGAACAAGCCTTATTTAAATTAGTATAATCTACACAAACTCGCCATTTTCCATTCTTTTTGGGAACTACCATAGTATTAGCTAACCAGTAAGGGTACTTTACCTCTTGTATCGACCCAATTTTTAAAAGGTTTTGTACCTCATCTTGGATTACTTGACTTTTAAAGGACCCTTGTTTCCTCTTCTTCTACTTGACAGGTGGATATGACGGGTCCTTATTTAGTTTATGGGTCATCACTTCTGGTGGTATATCTGTCATATTTGAAAGTGACCAAGCAAAGTAATCTATGTTAGCTTGTAAAAATTTAATTAACTAACCTTTCATTTCTGGGCTTAAATTTGCTCCGACGTAAATTTTTCTGTCTAACCAGTGTGTAAACAACACTATAGCTTCGCGTTTTTCAGTAGTTGTCTTAATATTTTTCATTTTCTTCTGGCTCTTGGATTACATGAGGTCTTGAATCACCGTCAGTCTGTCCTGGTATTCCATTAGTTGAGGTCCTTGCATCAACATCCTCAACCGACTGTTGTAGTTGCTATTTTGCGTATGTATCATTAGTTACTGTGCTCGAAACTACCACCGAGTTGATATTCCTCGAAGCTTGCTGATCTTCACGGATTTGACGGATCCTCCGGTGAAAGGAATTTGATAACTTGATGTAGAGTAGATGGGATAAAATCTATATCGTGAATCCATGATCTTTCCTGAATTATATTATATGCCATGTCTGCATCTATTACCTGGAACTTCGTATCCTTCACAACTCCTTCTGCAACATAGTGAGCAAAACTTCTCCTTTTGTGATAATGCTTAAATTATCAAACCCGTAAAAAGACCATGCCTTTGGAATCACTTTGTCATCAACTTGCATTTCATTCACCGCCCTTAGTAAAATGATGTTCATTGAACTGCATGGATCAATCAAAACTCATTTTACGTTAGTATCGTGTACAAGTAAAGATATTACCAGTGCATCATTATGAGGAATCATCAATCCGTCCGCGTCTTTATCATCAAATGATATAATGTCTCCATCCAAGACTTGGCGAACTCGCTTCCCATGAGTGACCGTAATCTTTTTTGTAGTTGTATATGTTACACCAGTAACCTTATCTCCCACAGTTATTACATTGATTGTTCTTTTTGGTGATGGAGTTTTCGGGGGTTCATGTATGTTCTTCATATATGACTGTCTTCCTTTCTCACTGAACAGGTGTGTTAGATAACCTTACTTCAACAAATGCTCAACTTCTCCATGTAGTAATCTACAATCTGTCGTTCTATAGCCATGATCGTTGTGAAATTCACACCATAAATATGGATTCCTTTTATTCGAATCTGATATCATTTCTTTAGGCCAACGCACCTTATCTCCTATACCTCTTAAAACAGCTACTAACTCAGAGGTGCTGACACTAAAGCAGTAATCTCCAATCCTCGCATGTGTATTAGAATCGTTGCCTCATGCATCTCGTTCCTTTCTGAATCTTGATGAAGAACTCGTATCTTTTTGCCTCGACCTTGAGTCGAATCGTACGTTCTCTTATTTAGATCAAGAGTTTTGCCCGTCATGTCCCATATAAGGCTCGTACTTGTTCTTTCCCATTCTATTTTTTAATTCTGAACGTCTCGATCCTGCTCTTTCATCAGCCTTTGGCTATGCAACCGTACGTCTTTTATCCACAGCTTCGTACTGTATCTGTTGTACACGTCGTTCCAATTGTTACTGGAAATTCTCGCAAACTTTCCTTCAGCCTCCTTGTGGCTTCTGAACTTTTCTCGTTTAAATTGCTTGTGAACGTCACAGTTGCCCAGTTATCAGGTACTCGAGGTAACATCATCCTCTCTCGCTAGCACTGATCAAAATGCATGAATCCAACTAACAATAGCAAGTAAATCAATGGAAGACAACAATCTCACATTATAACAAATCTGGAAAAAAAAAAATCAAACTTCAGTACATTAGAAGAAAGAGAAAAAATGTGAGGCAGTAGAGGCTTACCTCAAAAACAGGACAGGAGATGAAATTTAGACCAAACAAAAGTCGAAAAAACTGAAAATGAATTCAGCTATGTTGCTACGACAGAAACAACTTTTGCCAGCAGGTGAGACTCAGCTTAAGAAGCCCAAAAATAATAGAGAAGAAACCTTTGGAATTAACTGGACATCTACATCTCTTTTTTAGTTGCATTTGTTTAAAATTTCCACTGTTTTGGTATTCTCTATCTATTCTTATGAATTTCTAGTGTGTTCTTTCTCTCAAAAATGCTAAAAGTGAGAACGTGTGTTGGCGAGAGGAATCTGAAAAATACAAAAAAAAAATGTGTATGTAGTGAGGAATGTGTTTTGAATGAGATAGATGGGAGAGTGAAGAAGGAGAGGGGGGAGGCGGCTAGGGTTTTAAAATGGGGGAAGGTCCTGAGAGAGATTGAAGATGGAGCAGAGGGAGGGGTGCGCCGCTGCTTGTTGAAAAAGTGAGGGGGGTCCGTTCTCTTTCAGTGTTGGGCCGGCAGGTAGTAGGCTGGGGTGAATGAAAATATAATGGGCCACTAGAAGCACCTGGCCCAAAGCTGTAATGAGACCCCATAGCCTTCTCTTTCTTTCTTTATATTTTGCAAGACTAATCAATTTATTTAATACTCCTAATTCCAACTATTTTGTAAAATTAACCTAATGACCTATTTTTCTACAATTAACTAATTCAATTTGCTAACAAATGCATATAGATTAATGTATTTTTTGGTATTTTAGTGTTTTACAAATGCAATTAATTATGCAATTAAAATCTAAAAAATGTAAAATTTTTAAAAATATTTTTGTATTTTCTTTAAGATTTAAAATGCAACTTAAAAATGCATCAAACATGAATACGTACAAAGCAAACTAAGTAAAAATATAGAAAAATAATTTAAAGCTATTTTTGTTTTTTTAGGAGTAATTTTATATTAGAGCAAAAATTAGGTGCTCACAATTTGTGTTTGGCGGATGCGAGGGTTGGATCGTGTTCGCGAAGGGTATCATTGGTAGGGTTGTCTTGAGTCCTATTTTCGGGACTTAGCTAATTTGTTTCAACATTTTGAGTTTAGGAGAATGAGAGGAGAAGATTTTTAATTTACTACAATCTTGGAGATAAGTAACGTTAGTCGGATTTGATGCATAAACTTTGAGTCCAAATGCTCAAATACTGCAACAACTAGGAAAATGAAAAAGTGTTAATGGAGAAAGAGATCTAATTCACGAGTAACCTAGATTCAACACACATATGTAAGCTAATTAGATAATCTTCCCGGTATGTGAATTTCTTGTCAGTCATCCCTCATCGGACCAAAGCAAAGAGAAGTTTTAACATAGTTGATTTCTCGGTCACTCAACTAATGGAAATTAGTTAAAAAAGTCACTTTATTTTGTTTTGTAATTGAATAGTCACTCAATATTTTGACATGACACATAAAGTGAGAAATCTCAAAAATTTATACAAATATCAGTGGCAAATAAAGTGTATAAACTAGGAGTTCGTTTGAGCACATTATTTTTTAAAATCAAAATAAATAGTTAGGGTAGTCTAGATATGAAAAACATGCGTGCACTCAATAAAGAGATGTTGACATAACAAGAGTAAGGTAATGCTCTTGCTCTTGAATGAAAAATAAAAGTGTCTATTGAGTATAAACGAACCCTTATTTGATTATGCTATTTGGCAATAGACTAAGTTGTACATTTGGACCATTTGGACTACTCGTCTTTCACGAGTCACTAATGTTTGTCTATTTTGTTTAAACCCATCAATTTTGTTTTTCTATTATTCGAAATTGAGCAATTTTATCTTCAAACTTGTAATAGCGAATGATTAAATGTTGTTGGAAAAAAAAACAATAAACTGCTTCTACTTGCAATGACAGTAGAAAATCGGTTTTCATTTAAATTTTATGAGAAGTTTACATAACGCATGTACTTCATGCGTTATGTATGATATTTGACTCATCTAATGGTTGTTAACCTGAGGAGTCGGGCAAATACTTTCGTGCGTTATAAATATTTTGGTATCTGTATACGGTTAAAACTGATCCTCGGTCGTGAAGATCGATCGAGGATGGCATTTCAATCGAGGAGTACCTTCATCGAGACCCCGAGCGAATTCCGAGATGGGGGCGTCGAGCCCGGGCGTTCGAATCGACTGAGGTAACATCGGTCGATACAGGTCCCGAACATCGATGCCCGAAAGTGATCACCTAGCTCGAAATCAAGGCCGAGGTTCCGATCCGGTACCGAACTCGAGTCGGTATCGAGTTCACAGACAAAAGCTGTTACAACCGCACCAAAGGAGAGAATCTCTGCGAGAATTAAAGAGGAGACATACCATCATGGGTCCTCCACTAGTAATATTTATTCCATCATGTTGCTATAGATAAAGTAGCAATCCTTGGCTATAAAAGTCAGGAGAGTTTGTAATAGAAGATACTTTTCACTGGGATTAAGAATTCATTGTGTTTATCTTTCTAAAGCTCACTTAACATCTTTGTTCATCATCTTCTATTTTTCGCACCATAAATACGTGTATTGTTATTTTCATATCAGAGGAATCTACTTGCCCTTAGAACCATACATAAATTCAACTTTATCCGATTTTTTGGGTAAACAGTTTGGCGCCCACCGTGGGGCTAAGGATAACAAGTGATTATTTGATACAAATATACAATACACTCCAGCTTATAACTTTATGTCAGCAATGGCTCTGCCAATCGACCTTGAGGCCGGCCTTCAGGATGAAACCAACAACTTGGTACCTATGGCCGAAAGGCTACCCAACAATGTCAACAAGGCTCGAATCGAGGAACCCGAAATTCGAGCCGAAGTACCAGTAGATATCAATTCACGAATAGCTCTAGAAGCGAATCAACGTTCCGAGCAGGAAAGAAGCGTTCAGGGTGGCGCTCGACCCATAGCCCGAGACACCCACAGCACGGGGGAAATCGGGGTCAGCTTGCGCATGATTTTCGAAATGCTACAAGCCCAACAAGTAGCGATAGCTCAGTTGCAGAGCCAAACTCATATGCGAAGTAATCCAAACTCCAATCCGCTTCTTCGAGAAGTAACCCCCAGAACGGAGCCCGACACAGTGAAACCGAACGAGCAAAAATCAGGAACCGCTCCTGAAATTGCTAAACTGCTCGAGGAGCTCACAAAGTGAGTCAAAGCTAACGACAAAAAATTCGAAACATATGATGCTAGGATCGATCAGATCCCGGGGGCTCCGCCCATGATAAAAGGGCTGGATTCGAAGAAATTCATACAAAAGCCTTTTCCATCGAGCGCGGCCCCGAAACCGATCCCAAAAAAGTTCCGTATGCCTGTAATTCCCATATATAACGGTACGACCGATCCTAACGAACATCTCACCTCCTATACATGTGCCATCAAAAGCAACGATTTGGAAGACGATGAGATCGAGTACGTATTATTGAAAAAGTTCAGAGAGACCCTCGCTAAAGGAGCAATGATCTGGTATCACAACTTGCCACCGAATTCTATCGATTCTTTTGCCATGTTAGCAGATTCGTTCGTAAAAGTACATGCTGGTGCCGTAAAGGTCGCAACGAGGAAATCGGATCTGTTCAAAGTAACACAAAGGGGTGACGAAATACTGAGGGAATTCGTATCCTGGTTTCAAATGGAACGCATGGATTTGCCACCAGTCACAGACGACTGGGCCGTACAAGCTTTCACCCAAGGGTTGAACGGACTGAGTTCGACAGCATCATGTCGGCTGAAACAAAGCTTGATCGAATACCCTGCAATAACTTGGGCGGATATACACAATTGGTACCAATCGAAAATCAGGGTCGAAGATGATCAATTGGGATTTTCGTATGAACCCACACGTCAGAACCGCGCAACCACTAAAATTCTGAAGGAAACCAACAGAGAACAAAGGTCAAACAAAGACCGATATCAACCGTACGTCACAGATCGGGTGAACCACAGTTCGGCGCATGAGACAGTTAGGAATAACCGCAAATATGATCGGGGGCAAATTTCTCGGGGAGTTATGAGCAAGAGAGGTTTTGATAAACATGCCAATCCTGTAGAAGTTCCTCGATTATTGTAATATAATTTCAACATCGATGCATCCGCCATCGTATCAGCCATCGGACGCATCAAAGATACCCGATGGCCTCGACCCATGCAGACCAATCCGGCCCAAAGGAATCCCAATCAAATATGCGAGTATCTTGGCACCCATGGTCACAAAACGGAAGAATGCAGACAATTAAGAGAGGAAGAAGCCCGCTTGTTTAACAAAGGGTACCTCAGGGAATTTTTGAGTGATAGAGCGAAGAACCATTTTAAAAATAGGGACTTCGGCAAGCAAAACGAAGAAGAAGAGCCACAGCACATCATTCACATGATCATCGGCGGCGTCGATACCCCTCAGGGACCTATACTCAAACGCGCTAAAACATCGATTGTGAGGGAAAAGCGATCTCGAATTCAAGATTACACCCCCCAGGGACTTTATCGTTCAATGATGAAGATGCAGAGGGAATCATCCAACCCCATAATGATGCACTGGTAATATCCGTACTCATGAATAAAATTAAGATTAAGCGTGTGTTAATTGATCCAGGTAGCTCGGCCAATATCATCAGATCGAAGGTCGTAAAATAGCTCAGCCTACAAAATCGGGTCGTATCCGCAACTTTGGTTTTAAACGAATTCAATATGGCATGCGAAACCACCAAAGGCGAGATAACCCTACCGATAAACATCGCCGGAACAATTCAGGAAACAAAGTTTCATGTGATCGAAGGCGATATGAGATATAACGCCCTTTTCGGAAGGCTGTGGATCCATAACATGAGAGCTGTACCTTCGACCCTACACCAGGTCCTCAAATTCCCAACACCGACAGGTGTTAAAATAGTGTACGGAGAACAACCAGCCGCGAAAGAAATGTTCTCCATCGAAAAAGCAAAACCAACATCTTCGTCTTCGCCAGTGAATGGATTGGGTTCAAAAGGAGGCACAGTCGAAGTCCGGAATGCCAAATAGCAACCAAAGACATCGGCCCCGACCCAGCCAGATAAGCAGAGCATCGAAGAAGATAGTGATCAGTGGATCCCTCGATCCTTCGTGACCCTCGATGACTCCGATGCCACAGAATCAACTATTGAGGAATTGGAGCATATCATTTTGAACGATCACTGGCCCGAACGAAAGGTATACCTGGGAAGGGGTTTGAGACCCGAACTCAGGAAGAAAATCATTCAATTTCTTATCGATAACATCGATTACTTTGCTTAGTCCCATTTAGATATAACAGGAATCCCGCCGGATATAACGACACATCGACTAAGTGTGTCCCCTTGATTCAGACCGGTGAAGCAAAAAAGAAGACGCCAATCGGAGGTGAAGCACGCATTCATAAAAGATAAGGTAACTAAACTGCTCAAAATAGGATCCATTAGAGAGGTAAAATACCCCGAATGGTTGTCCAATGTGGTCGTAGTGCCTAAAAAGGGAAACAAACTTAGAATGTGTATAGATTACAAGGACTTGAACAAAGCATGCCCCAAAGATTCTTATCCACTTCCCAACATCGATCACTTGATCGATGCCACGGCCGGCCACGAGATCCTTACTTCTCTCGATGCCTATTCCGGGTATAATCAAATCCAGATGAACCCGGAAGACCAGGAAAAGATTTCGTTTGTGACCAGATACGGAACATATTGTTATAACGTAATGCCCTTCAGGCTAAAAAAATACAGGAGCTACTTATCAACGCCTAGTAAATAGAATGTTCGAAGAACAAATAGGTAAATCAATGGAAGTCTATATTGATGACATGCTAGTCAAGTCCCTGCGCGCAGAGGACCATTTGACCCATTTGCAGGAAACGTTCGATATTCTGAGGAAATACAACATGAGGCTCAACCCCGAAAAATGTGCTTTCGGAGTCAGCTCGGGTAAGTTCCTCGGCTTCATGGTGTCAAATCGGGGAATCGAGATTAACCCAGACAAAATCAAGGCCATTGAAGACATCACCATCGTGAACAGAGTGAAAGCTGTACAAAGGTTAACAGGAAGAATAGCAGCCCTAGGCTGATTCATTTGGAGATCATCAGATCGAAGACACAAATTTTTCTCTCTACTCAAAAAGAAGAACGACTTCGCTTGGACACCGGAATGCCAACTAGCATTACAAGAACTGAAACGATATCTATCGAACCCACCACTGTTGCACACTCCAAAAATCGACGAAAAACTTTACCTATACTTGGTAGTATCAGAAGTCGCCATAAGCAGTGTCCTAGTTCTAGAAGAGGAAGGTACGCAATTTCCAGTTTACTATGTAAGTCGGACTTTAGGGGAAGCGAAAACTAGATACCCGCACTTGGAAAAATTTGGCGCTTGCGCTGGTTAGCGCTTCTAGGAAATTACGACCATACTTTCAATGCCACCCTATAAGCGTATTAACCACCTGCCCACTTCGTAATATTTTGCATAGGCCCGAACTATCGGGCCGATTGGCCAAATGGGCCATCGAACTCAGCGGGTACGATATCGAATATCGACCTCGAACAGCCATCAAGTCTCAAATTTTAGCAGACTTCGTGGCCGATTTCACGCCGACCCTCGTACCCGAAGTCGAAAAAGAACTACTGTTAAAATCAAATTTATCAACGAGGGCATGGATCCTCTTTACGGACGGAGCTTCAAACGTAAAGGGATCCGGGCTAGGCATAGTTTTAAAATCTCTCGGGGGTAACATTATTAGGCAAGCTATTAAAACTATCAGGTTAACTAACAACGAGGCCGAGTATGAAGCCATAATTGCAGGTCTCGAGCTAGCTAGGAATCTGGGAGCGGAGGTCGTTGAGGCCAATTGCGACTCTTTGCTAGTGGTGAGTCAAGTAAATAAAACCTTCAAAGTCCGAGAAGGCAGAATGCAAAGGTATTTGGACAAACTGCTCGTCACTTTGAACCATTTCAAACAATCGAGTCTACGACATGTTCCACGAGAACAGAATAACGAGGCCGATGCGCTTGCTAATTTGGGATCATCGGTCGAGGTGAATGATTTGAACTCGGAAACTGTCGTTCAACTTTCAAGATCTATAATCGAGGAAGGGCACGCCAAAATAAATTCTACTAGCTTAACCTGGGATTGGATAAACAAGTATATTGAATACTTAAAAGACGGAAAGATCCCTTCAGACCACAAAGAGTCCAGGACCCTTAGAACTAAAGCTGCTCGATTCACCTTGACTACGGACGGAACGTTATATCGAAGAACATTCGATGGACCGATGGCGGTATGCATAGGTCCGAGAGATACCAATTACATCCTCCGGGAAGTACACGAGGGCACTTGTGGCAATCACTCCGGTGCCGACATGTTAGTTCGAAAAGTGATCAGAGCAGGGTATTATTGGATCGATATGGGCAAAGACGCAAAAGAATTTGTTCGTAAATGCGATAAATGCCAAAGGTTTGCTCCGATGATCCATCAGCCCGGAGAACAACTTCACTCGGTCCTATCACCATGGCCATTCATGAAATGGGGAATGGACATCATCGGCCCCTGCCATCGACCCCAGGTAAAGCCAGATTTATTTTGTTTGTGACTGACTATTTTTCTAAATGGGTTGAAGCGCAGGCTTTCGAGAAAGTAAGAGAAAAAGAGGTTATCGACTTTCTGTGGGATCATATCATATGCCGATTCGGAATACCATCCGAAATAGTATGTGATAATGGGAAGCAATTCATTGGCAGCAAAATCACAAAATTCTTCGAAGATCACAAAATAAAAAGGATACTAGCAACCCCATACCACCCCAGTGGAAACGGACAAGCTGAATCAACAAACAAAACTATTCTTCAAAATCTGAAAAAGAGATTGAACGACGCTAAGGGAAAATGGAGAGAAATCCTGCCCGAAGTCCTTTGGGCATACCGAACAACATCGAAATCCAGTACAGGGGCGACCCCATTCTCCTTAGTATATGGCTCCGAAACATTGATACCAGTCGAAGTCGGAGAACCTAGCCCCAGATTTCGATTCATGACCGAAGAATCAAATAACGAGGCTATGAACACCAGCCTTGAATTATTGGACGAAGGATGAGAAGCTGCCCTCATCCGGTTGGCCGCACAAAAGCAACGAATCGAAAGGTATTACAATCGAAGAACTAAACTTCGCCACTTCAAGCCAGGAGACTTGGTGTTAAGGAAAGTCACTATCAATACTCGGAATCCAAACGAAGGAAAACTAGGACCAAATTGGGAAGGACCGTACCAGGTGCTCGAGCACTTTGGGAAAGGATCGTACAGGCTTGGCATCATAAACGGCAAACAGCTATCAAGCAGTTGGAATATATCACATCTAAAACGGTACTACTGCTAAGGTCTGACCTTATTCATCTGTCCCGTACAGAAGTTCGAACAAAGAACAGAAGTATTCTTTTACTCAAAAGCACGTGTTGCACTCTTTTTTCCTTAGACCGGCCTTTTCCCAAATGGGTTTTTTACGGCAAGGTTTTTAATGAGGCAACTATC